>NC_046155.1:78152535-78236132 GCF_011064425.1 Rattus rattus | reverse complement strand
TTGGGGAGAAGGAAGGAGGTATGGGGAAACCAGGGTTGCCAGCAGCCTAATTAGCTGTGGAAGTAGGAGAGGCAGCAATGGGCAGGTCAACCAGTACTCTTCCTCAGCAACCAGCTGGGGCCCCGGAGGAAGAACCTGGCTTTCTCTTCTGAGTTCTCTGAGGATTTGCTGATGCCTCCCATTGTCTAAACCCTTTAGTCAGTAGAAGATACATGAATACTTGTCAGTTCAGAATATAGATGAGTTTGCCCTCCTGGGGCACTGAGCAGAGTCGTGAAGGTGGTGGAAGGGAACCAGTGCAAACACCAATATCATTCACAGTAGACTTACACTAGAGGTCAGAAAGGAGCCTAGAATAAAATGGGCTGTATGAGTTACACACAGCCTCTGCATTTATAATACCGTAAGCAGAGAGTTTATTTACTGTTACCATGTAACAATTAATGATGAAGGGTTGGCATGATGCGGTCACTCAGGGGCCATAGCTCACAGTATGGTATGTTTTCATGTTCCAGAGGGATCATGCTGTTTTAGCGCTGAGGCTGGGAGAAAATTGTGCATGTGAGGAGACAACCATCTTCTCTACCCCACTGACTGCCCCTGGTTCTCTTGCTTCAGCTCCTTATCCTACTCTAGATCCCTTCCTCCTTGTCTGCTTTTCTTTCTTTCTTTCTTCCTTCCTTTCTTCCTTCCTTCCTTCCTTTCTTTCTTTCTTTCTTTCTTTCTTTCTTTCTTTCTTTCTTTCTTTCTTTCTTTCTTTCTTTCTTTCTTTCTCATGTAGCTAATTTAATAACAAATTTCTGCTCATTTCTTGTCCAAGATTAATTACTGTTTTCTTTATCCCAGACTAACCTAGTGATGGTTAGTTTTGACTGTTAACTTGAAACAACCTTGAATCACTTGGGAAGAGAGTAACATTGAGAAATTTTCTACCCTAGTTTAGTCCATGGGCATGTCTGTTGAGGATTATTTTAATTAATTCATCTGGGAAGACTCAGCCCACTGTAGGTGGCACCATTCTCTAGGTGGGGTGGGGGCGAGGATACTGAACTATATAAAAGAAACATCAAGTTGAGCACAACAAGCAACGAAGCAAGCATATATTAATTCATGTCTTTCTACATCTCATGGGGGATGTGATGTGACCAGTTGTTTAGTTTCTGCCCTGTCTTCCTGAGATGAAGGACTGCAATCTGGAATTGTAAAGTGAATAAGCCCCCCTGTACCCCATGGTAATTTTTGTCAGGGTATTTTACCACAGCAACGGAATGAAAAGGAAAGGCTAGGCTAGTGTACGATGCTTCATTTCATAAGCAAAACTACCCAGGAGAGCATATTCTAATGAATAGCTAGCCATTGCTCTAATGAATAGAAATTCTGAGATTAACTCTTAATAAAACTCAGTTTTTCATGATATAATCACTCCACTGAAAGGTGACAATGTTGAGAATCAGAGAGGAGAAGTGATTTACCCATGCTCACATAGGATTTGGCTCATTTCCTGACTCTAAACCCACAGATCTTTCTGCATTGGTATACCTTATCTCTCTGTATATTTTTCTTCTTATAAAAACTAGCACTCCCTTAATACAGGCTTCCAAACTTCACTTTAATCTTGTTCAGTTCAGTTCTGCATATAAAGAAGCCAGTACCTTGGTGAAAATCATTAATTTTTAGAAAGCTTTTTTGTTTCAGCAAGTCCAAAGATAATTGCTAAAAATAGGTATATTCCCTGCAAGATGCAGTTAAAATTAACTCATTTCGTGGTTAGGTTTCCCAAAGGCACCAAGGCTGTGCTAAGAATTTGAGTATTGCAGCAGCTGTGACAAATACAGGCATACAACAAATGATTTCATTTCTCAGAAGCAGCCTCGAGTACTTCAGGTCAAGGCAGATGGATGCAGATGCCCGGAGATGCCCTGGCAGGCTAGGCTTTTCTAAGCAGTGAACAGGTGCTGTTTCTCATGAATGTAGGAGAGAAAGCAGAACAGTTACCAAGGTTTCATTCCTGGCTTCCTGGTGTTTCAAATCTCCTATGATATGTTCTCTATATGGGAAATCTTCAATTAATACAGACAAGGCCTTTTGGCATCTAGAGGAGACCTGTCAGGTAGCAGAGGGTCCAAGCCTAAAAGAAATTAGTGATGGGCTTAGACAGGCACCATTTTCATTTTCTCCACAGTCCACTTTGCTTTTTTTTTAGGAGGCAGTTCTTCCAAAGCCTCAGCATTCTCAGACACATGAGGAGGAGGCTGGCTTATTTCTCCCTGGGTGTTAACTAGTTCCTTCCCTCTCTGACTAGGTCTTTCTCCTTAAACCCATTACTCACTTATTCTCTTTCCTTATGACTCTCTTCCTTTCTTCTTTAGATCTTTCTGTTCACAAGTGCCACAAAATTAAACATTTATTCGTCTTTGTAGAAACTAGGTACCCTTTCTGTGCTCTCCATAGCTCGTTCAGTTTGCAAACCGAGTGTAGGTAGTAGTTACGTCTGTCATCATTCAGACCAAAATGCTTGACAGAAACAATACAAAGGAGGAAATGTTTGTTTCGGCTCATAGTTTCAGAGGGGCTCAATTCATTATGGTGGTCAAAACATGGTGTTTTGACTGGCTCAGTCTGTGCACGTGGGAGAGCTGCCTACGTCTATGGCCAGGCTCTACCTTCTAAAGGTTCTACAGCTTCAAAGGATGCCATAAGGGAGGACTCAGTGTTCAAAAAAATGAAGCTGTGGGGGATATTTCAGATACAACCACAACGGTTGAAAACCTGGGTCACACAGGTATTCAATTCTAGATTTTGGAGGGAAAATTACAATGCTTTTCAGTTCAGCTTTGTAAGGAAGACAGATTCTGCTCCAGGTCATCTTCTTTCTCTTAGCATCTATCCTTCAAATTGCTTGGAATCTATAGCCCAGAAATGGAAACAATTGAAAGGGCATGGCTGTCTCTGAAAATTCAACACACACAGGGCTGACTGGGAAGACTTACAAATTTGGATCAAATATAGACACACACACACACACACACACACACACACACACACACACACACACACACACACACACATCGTGGCACCCATGGCTACATTCAGCTCTTGAAAACAGTTGATACTGGCAGATGAATCTGGTAGTTTGAATGGGAATGTCCCCCATAGGCTCAGCTCTTGAAACACCTAGTCTCCAGTTCGTGGATGTTAACTGGGGAGGTTTGTTGCCTTGCTGTAGGTAGTATGTCACTAGAGGCAGACTTTGAGAGTGATAGCCTCACCCTACTTCATGTGCTCTCTTCTTGCTTGTTGTCAAAGATGTGATCTCTCAGCTTCCTGCTCCTGCTGTGGAACCTGCCACTTGCTACCATGTCTGCCTACTATGATGAACCCTTATCCCTCCACAACTGTAAGTGAAAATGGACACTTTCTTTCATAACTTGATTATGGTGGTAGAGTTTTATTACAGCTACAGAAAACTAACTAAAACAAGTGTGCGTGTATGTTGGGGATTTAAAATCCAAGTTCCACTACCTTAGTCATTAAGCACAAGTGGTTTCAACAGCTGTGGGCATATACTTGTAATTTTGGTTGAACTTCAGCTCATCTCTTTAGAACAGGATTTGAGATCAAGAAAAGCAATCCATTCTAGGACAGCCACAAGAATTTCCTAGAATAAAACCAAGAAAAGACAGATCTCAATTACAGATTGCTATGATTACTACTATGATCTGCACTTTTAAAAATACTCCCAGAGTACGTTCGACACTAACTTATAAGTTCCCCACCCCAACCTATCTTGTAGCTCTCAATGGATACCAGTAGGATAGCTAATTAAATTCTGACACTGACATACAGGAGTTAGCACCAAATCTAGTAGGTTAAAGTCTCAGTCCCACAAGACTAAATCTCTTCTCAATTTGAGATGTCAATTACAAGTATCTGATCCCAGGTTATCCACATTTTTGCATGACTTAGCTAAGACATCAAAGGTCCCCATGACTCACTCTTTAGGTTTAGCTTGCCATGCTATCTCACAAATTCAAGGACACAGTTTATTTAGTATCAGTGCTTTAACAGAAAAGCTACATATGAACAATTAGATGATAAGATGTGTAGGGTGTGAGGTCCAGTAGGGTCCTGAGTGAAGCAGTGTCTGTCCTTACTCAACTTTCTAGAACATGAGGATGTTCTATATAGGGATGAGGAGAACATCCCCTTACAGGCTTGGATCAGGCTTTTGAAGACAACATCTAGGAGAACATCTAGATAGGGGTGAGGGTTTCCTGTGTCCTCTTGTTTAGGGTTTTGTGAGGTTTTACTACATGGCATGATTGATGAAATCATTGGCATTGGTGGTTAACTCAGGCTCAAACCCCTGTCATGTTGACAGTGGGTTTGAAAATTTCAACTCTCTTTTTCCTGGCTGTTGGTCACCATTCTGAAACTAAGAAGGTGCCTACTAAAAACCACCTCATTAGCAAAATCTCAGCTAGGGTTGGAAGGGAATTATTATGTCCATCAAAAGATGTTGTTCTCATTCCTATCATTTAGAAAACTGCAAAGGTTTTAGGACCTATGTGCCAGGACCGTGGGATAAAGACCAAATACATATTTCTTGTAATATCACGATGCTATAGAGATGCTTCTGTTTGAAAATACACTTTCAGTAACATTAGTGGAAATGATACTGGGAGAGGAAAATTGTACTAGAGCTGAAGGAACTTGTATTGAAGGAACCAGCACATGGCTATAAGTATATAGGCAGACTCAGTTATGCATAGATACATCACATATATATATGTGTGTGTGTGTGTGTGTGTGTGTGTGTGTGTGTGTGTGTGTGTGTGTGATATACTTGTGATACATCATCAAGCACCATGGCCTTGGCCAGCTTCCCATTTCAGCTTTGGTTGAGAGGGGCAGTTCCTGTAGACCATTACACTTGAAGGGACTACTTATACATCTCTACTTCTCCACATTCTGAAATGGTATGGAAGAGCGGAGTCAGACAACCCCTGTGTGAATCTTAGTGAACTAAGAAATGCACAATGCACAAAGATCCCAGATTCCCATGCCTCAAGGGAGACACTGCTCCAAAGAGTAGACCATTCTCCCATGGGTTACTGTCATTATTGAGCCTCAGGGTGTACTTTGTCTGCCTTGTCAACACCATTCTACATTTGTTGTGTCTGGGAACTGTTTCCCAAATAATACCACTACTTCACAGTCCTTGGGTGCTGCTTTTGGGGATGCAAAGTTAGGATGCTGGGTAATATCTAGTGGAATGTCAGTGCACTATGCATTGGCAAGTGGAAATTCAAGGACTCCTTTCTTCTGCCTTCCTTTGACTTAGTATTAAGGTCAAGTTCTGAGGAAGTTCAAAGAAGACACTTTTTGGGGAAATTTTATTTAAAGCTCTTTCTAATATAGGTTGAGGAATTAAAACACAAGAAAGGAAGGGCCGGGAGTGCTAGCATACTATGGAGACCATCACATGTGTATGAAATTTGGAGCAATTTCCTGTGGGGGCCAAGGAAGCAATTAGTGACTGTGTAAAGAACATACGAAGTCCTGACTAAGTGTAGTGTTTGACATGGGTAGGCTGGGTTAAGGATCAAGGTTTGGTCCCAGGGGATGTTAGGAAAGCCTTCTTTTCTCTGAACTCCCTCATAGTGGACGTGCTGACATTCTTGGTTGTACTTATTTGTTATCACTCCCTCATACAGCATATGCCTGTCCCCAGCTTTCCTGAACATGTATCTATGTGTCTATCCCTTTCTTCAATTTCCCATTGTCCCTAGTCATGCTTTGAGGATTTAAAAGGGCAGGATGTGGTAAGAAGCAGAGCTTGTCAACCTCAGGTGCTATTTGAAACTTTGTGTGACAGCTCGGTTATACACAGTGAAAAACAGGGGCATCACATTCACTATTTTATTCACACTAAACGTAGGCTAGACTCACTGATCTTACTTTACGTGGACTGATGTTTTGCCTGCTTGTATGTACATGTACCATGTGCAGGCCTGGTGCCCATGGAGGCAAAAGAGGTCACCTGATACCCCGGAATTGGAGTTACGGATGGTTGTGAGAGCTTCCACCTGAGGGCTGGAATTGAAGCCCGGGTTAGTAGCCATCTCTGGCGAGTAGCCACCTCTCCAGTCACTTTAATTCATATTTTAAAAATTATGGTCAGCATAGGCATTTGTTTTCTAGTGTTTATTAAGAATGCTATTTTTTCTTTCCAGAACCTGGATATTCCACAAATTACTCAACAAATTTCTTTGAGGAAGGATATTTTGGTTAAGCCCTCTTTTCTTTTAAAATAAACATGATAACAAATGTTTTACCATATGCATATGAAAAGATACCCAATCTTCCCCTCACTAAAGTATTAAAAATTGAAAGAACAAAACCATTTTCTCTATATGTTTTCTTCTTGTAAACATCAAGGGCCTGGAAATAGCCCATGTGTATAGTTTTTGCAGGGTAATTGGTAACAAGATTGACAGTGAAATTTGATATATTGGTTTGAAGGGTACCCGAGAAATTTCTATCAAAATTTAAAACATGAATATCAACTGTTGCAGAATTTTAAGAAAATTCATCTTACAAATATCTGGAACCACAAATATTATGATGAGCGTACATGTACTTGTGTGTGCATGTGTCTGTATGTGTTTACATACATGATTGTCTGTACAAGGATAGATGAAGCAAGATGGAAAACTAGTAAGGATGTTGACTGTTTCTTAAGTGTAACTCTAAAAGTGGTGCAGAAAGGAGAGAAGGGCTCATGAGTCCTAGAATTTTTTTTTTCAGGTTTGAAATCATTTATTTATTTATTTATTTATTTATTTATTTATTTATTTATTTATTTATTTATACACTCCAGATTTTATTCTTCTCCTGGTCCATCCCCTTTCCCCTAGAGTTCCATATCTCATACCTCCTCCCTACCCGCCCGCACTCCCAACACCCCCCATCTCCACAAAGCTGTCCCCATCCCTCCCACCCTACCAGACCTCTAAACTTCCTGGGGCCTCTGGTCTCTTGAGTGTTAGGTGCATCTTATTTGACTGAATCAGATCCAAGAGTCCTCTGCTGAATATGTGTTGGAGGCCTCATCTCAGCTGTGTGCTGCCTGGTTGGTGATCCAGTGGTTCAGAGACCTCAGGGGTCCAAGTTAACAGACTGCTGGTCCATCTACAGCTCCTCCTCAGCTTCCTCCAGCTTTTCCCTAATTCAACCAGAGGGGCCAGCAGCTTCTGTTCATTGGTTGGGTGCAATATGTGCATCAGAGTTTTCAGCTGGATCTTTCAGTTGGATCTTTTGGAGAGCAGTCATGGCGGGTCCCTTTCTGTGAATGCCCCTTAGCTTTAATAATGGTGTCATGTCTTGGGGGCTCCCCTTGAGCTGGATCCCACTTAGAGCCTGTCACTGGACCTTCTTTTCTTCAGGCTCTTCTCCATTTCCATCCCTGCATTTCTTTCACACAGGAAGAATTATGGGTCAGAGCTTTGGATGTGGGATAGTAACCCCATCTCTCACTTGATGCCCTGTCTTTCCGCTGGAGGTAGAATTTAATTAAGCTTTGAGGATCACCTGGAGAGGAGGACAGGCTAGTGTGTCTAGGTGTCATAGACGGCAAACAGGCAGGGTGAGAACTTGTAAAGATGGGTCTTCCTGTTATCCCAGGGCAGGAAAGTAGCATTTCATCCCTAGAGCTCCAGAGAGACAGTTGGACTGACAGCAAGGCATATTGAAGCTTTGTGGGGGTGAGGAGCTGATTTTCAAGACCTTTAAATGAGCTGGGAGTTCATAGCTTATCCCTACAGAGCGACTGAACCCGTAGAGGACTGAATTGTCTTCAGCCTTGGATCGGCTCCATTCCCAGAAGAGCAGGGTGAGTGAGCAACGCCCTTTTCACTCACCAACTCTCTAACCACCCGTGTGTGTGTGTGTGTGTGTGTGTGTGTGTGTGTGTGTGTGTGTGTGTGTTACATCAACCTGTTCTCCAGATTGCTAGACATCAATTCTGTGTTTAAACTTTCCATTAGCTATCTGGGGTTAGAGTCAATCCCACAGATTAATGTGTGACATCTGGGGACCCATTGCACTTTTAACCAAGTGTATAAGTTGAGGGGGTCTCATGGCGGCTCTTTTTGGGCATCACAACTTGGTAAGAGTGGCTTTGCCAAACTCAGAATTACACTTCACATATGCATATCAGGTACCGTGTGTGAATAGTTACATAGAAGGGGCACATAGGGCCAGTGTGGTGTGTGTGTGTGTGTGTGTGTGTGTGTGTGTGTGTGTGTGTATTTGAGAGAGAGAGAGTATCCATGTTATCTAAGTAAACATTATTGATTAATGCATTGGCCATTGGTAATTAATTTAATCTCTAAGCTCTCTAAAGGCCTAGAGGTCAAAGGGTGAGCTCCACAGACTCCCTGACCTTTAGTCACCACCCTCAAAAACTTTATGGAAGAACCCAGGATCATCCCATTAACAAAGAGCTGTAAAGGAAAAGAGCATATTAGAAATAAGAAAACACTCTTCAAAAGTTGGACCAGAGTCATGGAGGGAGAGAGTACTGGGAGAGAGAGCTGGGCTTGGCATTTCAGGGGTGAGGTAGAAACCCAGTGCAATGAAAACTCCTCAGAATCCATGAGGATGACCCTAGCAAAGACTCCTAGTAATGGAGGATAAGGAACATAAACTGGCCATCTTCTGTAACCAGGCAATCCACTGGAAGGATTGGGGCACCAACTAGCCACAACACCTTCAACCTACAATCTGCTCTGTCTGCAAGATATGCTGGGGTAAAGTTGGTGCAGAACTTATGGGAGTGGTCAACCAATGACTGGATAGATCCAAATCAGGAGAGGGAGCTCATCTCTGACATTTATTGGAGAGCAAGGAACCAAAGGCTGGATAACCCAGAGGCATAGGATAGAACCAAAGAGAACTAGAAGAAGTCAGCGGAATTATTCCTAATTATATTCCTAAAAATATTATTTTTATATAATTATATTATATTTCCTAATTGTACTCATAGACTGGAGCCTAGCATAATCGTCCTCAGAGAGGCTTCATCCAGCAACTGACGGAAACAGATGCAAAGGCCCACAGCCAAACATTAGGTGGAGCTAGGGAACCCCATGGGAAAGGGGAAAGAAGAATTCTAGGAGCCAGAGGGATTGAATACAATCCACAAAATCAACTAACCGGGGCTCACAAAAATTGAAGAGACAATCACGATCCTGTAAGGGTCTGACTTAGGTCCTGTGCATGTATGTTATTGTTGTGTAGCTTGGTGTTCTTGTGGGACTCCTAACATGGGGAGTCAGGGTATCTCTGATTCTTTTGCCTGTTCTTGGGACCCCCTTCACTTCTACTGGGTTGCCTCATCCAAGCTTTGATATGAGGGTTTGTGTCTGGTCTTGTAGCTTGTTATGCCATGCTTGGTTGATGTCCTGAGAGGCCTGCTCCCTTCTAAAGGGAAATGGAGGAGCAGTGGATCTGGGGGGAATAGGACAGGGAGGAGGGACTAGGAGAAGAGGGGGGAGGGGAAACTGTGGTTGGATGTCATATATGAAAGAATAATAAAAAACACTGTTTTCTCATCCTTCCCAAGGAATCCTAACAATTTCTAGAGTTCTAGTCTGTGACTGAAGACAAAGCCCCAGTGTGAAGGGTTAATGACCTAAAGACTGAGAGGCCCCAGAAGGGAATCTGACTTGGCTGATAGCACCTGTGAAAACATCTAATAAGGTGATCCACATGCCAAGCCTCCTTGAATCTACCACTTCCTGACTGCAGTGGTACTGACCTGCAGATGGACTTTTCCATACCCAATTTTCTCCCTTTTCTGTCCTCTATAACTCTAAGCCCCCTGTGCCGTGTACGCAGTCTCCACTTCCACTGAGACCCTTCAGTTCTTATTAAAGGAACAAGTTTTCTTCTGAAGATGCCCATTAGCTTTCTTTTAATTCCATATCATCTCAATCAATACCGATCTAACACAATGCATATTTTTTATTGTACCAGAGTACCATAGAGATAGAAAGGAAACTGTGTGTCTGAATGATTAGGCTCTCTGACCTACAGCCCAGTAAAACAGCAGTACAAAGAATTCAGTCTGCTCTCCTTATTAGCATAGCTAAGGTATAACACAGTTCCAGAAGACTGTGAATTTATGGGTGAAATATCAAAACACTTGTGGTTTGAATGTTATGGCCATCACACTCATGTGTTTGAATGCTTGGCCCATAGGGAGTGGCACTTTTAGGAGGCGTGGCCTTATTGGAGTAGGTGTGGCTTTTGGAGGAGGTGTGTCACTGGGGCTGTGAGGTTTTATATTTGCTTAAGCTATGCCCCGTGTGATACAGTCTCCTTCTATTGCCTTCAGATTAAGATAGAACTCTCGGCTCTTCCTCCAGCACCATGACTGCCTGCACACTGCCGTGCTTTCTTTCCACCAAGAAGATAATGGACTAAACCTCTGAAACTGTAAGCTCTTTCATATAGCTTTTACCTAAGCTTCAGGAATGGGCTGCACTACCAGGCTCCACTCAGCTTCCCTTGAATCCACAGATAAAACACACACACACACACACACACACACGCGCGCGCACACACACACACACACACACACACACACACACAGTTGTTTCTTTTCAACTTCCCACTTCCCTTTGGACACAATTGCTGGGCACTACTATCTCCTGCCTGAAAAATTGTGCCCTTAACAATATTCTTATCTCCACACCTCCCACCTGCCCTAAACTTTAGTTGCTAAGATAAACCTAGTCCCTGCTAAACATCTGTGACCACCATCCTATAGGAGTGGCCACAGGTCCCTGCTTCTCCTGAGACCTCACATAGCTGATTGGTTCTCTCTCTCCAAAGCATGGTGAACTCTCCTCTCCTCCCTTGAATCTGTCTCCTTCCTCCAGGGACCCAGAAGTCTTGCCTATTCCTTCCACCAGCAATTGGTCCATGGCTTCTTTACTGACAGATAAAGAATCAATAGGGGAACAGGACAGCATCAGAACCATCCCTATAGTAAGCCAACCCACATTAAGTGTTTTATAAGAGCTGTCTTGGTTATGGTGTCTCTTTACAGCAATAAAACCCTAACTAAGATAACACTTAATGGTTTTTGTGACTGGAAATGGATGTAACATTGTGTAGAATTTGAGATAATAACCAGGGGCTGGAGAGGTGGTTGCAGAAGTTAAGCTCATTGGCTGCTCTTCTGGAGGACCTGGACTTGCCCCACAATTGTCTGAAACTCCAGGCTCCTTTTTTGGTGGTGGTAGGCAGGATGTATACATGTAATGAGGACTTATATGCAGACAAAGCACCCACTCATACACATAAAATGGTGAAAAAGGAATCAGGTAAACAACTATCTTGAAAGAGATAAGTTCTTAGGAACATGAGATAGGAATAAGAAAATCTGGACCATTTGGAGATTCGGGGCTTAAAACACTTAGAATGGAAACAATCTTGTGGAAATATCGGATGGCAGAATCAAGAAGCCTAGGAACAAACTAGTGAGCTGAAGGAATCAGCCCCTGAACTCTCCCAGGAAGTATCCAAGAATAGAAATCTAGAAGAAGAGAGGGAAATCTAGGTACTAGAATTCCACTAGGAATCCCAGAATGAGGAAACAAATGGTTGGAGTATAGGTGGTAATTTTCCAGAATTAAAATGTAAGTGGGTGCATAGGCAAACAGGACCCAGAAGCCCTCGGTCCTGCAGTGTCGCCAAGAACCCTAATCCAGACTGGCACTGCAAACCACAGAGGGATCTTGAGAATATTCAAACATGGTAATTTATTATTATTTATTTACAAGAAACAGCTTGTCCTTTGGCCTCTCCTTCCTGCAGGGCTAGTTCCAAGCTATTGCTGAAACAGTTCCCAGCACAGACTAAGAATGTAAATTGTGCAGCAGTTTCCAGTACTGAGCCTCCTGGTCAGGTTTTGATGGATAAAGGAATGCAAATGAAGCCCAGGACCCTTGTTAAGTGCTGTCCACCTGAGTCACCCTGTTCAGATAGGAGTGTCAGGCTGCAGCTGTGGATTTTAACCCGTTGATTCCCCAGTGCAATTCGCATTAAGGTTCTTCATCTTGTCTTTTTTGTTCTCCACAAGTTTGCCCCAGTGTCGTTTCTTTCTGCTCCTCTCTCTTTTCTTTGTCTCTTCTTCCCTTCCTCTCCCAGTATTGCCACCGTTCCCTTCCCCCATTCAGTTCACATTTACCCATCCAACAATTATTTTGAATCCAGGTACTTTTGAAGACACACCTACACAAGTCTTTTCTAGCAAAATGGATAATAATTATTTAAAAAAATAAAGAAAAAAAAAAGGAAAAGTAAGAGAAAGGTAAAGCTAACTATAGATCCTAACAAAAGTGATGAATAAAACTGTTATACCACAACAGGAGTTGGGTTAGGAAGCTTGGACTGGGTTTAGAGGTGTCCACATAAGTTCGAGAAGGGGGCAGTTTAATGAGAGCTGAAAGATAGGGAGGAATTCCATTTGCAGCCAGCTTCTGAATATATATCTGTACTGTAGCAAGCATATTCTCTCTCTCTATCTCTCTCTCTCTCTCTCTCTCTCTCTCTCTCCCGCCTCACACCCACCTCTTGCTTCCAATTGTTCTCTTGATAGCCACTATGTCACTTTAGGTATGATGACCTGACTTTTAACCTGCCCAGGAATCAGGTAATTTCTTGGAATGCTGGGAATTGTAGTTCTTGGAAGATAACAAAGCCTCATGGGAAAACATGGTTTGTTTTTATAAGCTCCTGTAACATGTGGCTTGGGGCCATTCTCAGCTGGGAAATTCCAGAGATTGGTCCTGACCAAAGTCCATCCCTTGGTCAGTATTAAATATTTAATAAAGCCTGCTTTAAAATTGTCCCAAAATGGTGGAGTTGTTTTTTCTGTTGAATCTTAGAACTAACAACTGAGATCAAAGACAAAAGTTGGAGCACGTTGGATCCTTTTGTCCAGTAGGTTTACAAGCACAGCTCAGCCTTCTTCTGTGTGGGAGTATTTACCAGTGTAGAGACTACAGGAGAGTTCATAATGTGCATAAGCTGCTGGTGACCTCTGTAGGCTGGCTTGATGTCCATCTTTTTATTTCCCACTTAATAGCTCCTGCTTGTGGACTACTCTTTGCTTGTTAGCTTTGGTGGCTCCCCATTTCCCATTATTCATGTTGTGACTAATTGTGTCACAGGGCCCATGGTCTCCTCTGTAATGATATTACACATTCACGGTCATGGCCTTGTGGTGGGTGGAGTTTATTGGTGTTACTTTGGCCATTGGATGTGAATGAAGCAGATGACACAGAAGCTTGGGGTGTACCTGGTAGGTGGGCTGGCTCTCCCGTATACTTGCAATTACTGTAGGTGCTTAGGGCATCCCTGAGACATGACAGAGAAGTGTAGCCACATGAATCCAACCCCGGTGATGTGGCTTGAATCTGGAATATTCCTAATAGGATCATGCTTGGTATGCCATATATCAGGTAGCTGCACTGCTCTGAAGAGCTCAAGGAGGTGGGACCTGGTTGGTGGGGGTAGGCCACTAGGACATGTCTCCGAAGGTTAGGTCAGCTCCTGGTTCTGGCTGCAGACTCTGCTTCCATGGTTTGTGAACAGGTGTTGCTTCTCATTCCTGTGTATGAGGAAGGAACCATCTCACCATGCTTTCCCTGCAATGGTGGGCCCAACCCCCTGAAACTGTAAGCCTAAACAAGGATGTCTTCCCTTAAGTTATTTCTGTCAGCTCTTTGTTTACAGACAGGCAAAAGTAACTAACACTTGAGACAAGATCAGCCTTCACAAATAAGAACTTGATAACAGATTTCACACAAAACCAGCTCAGTGCATGTTTATGAATAGCCAAATACTGCTCACACAGGTGTCCCTGATAATCTACAGGGGCCGGTTGCCGGATCCTCACAGATGCCAAAGTTTGAAGATGCTCAAGTCCTTAATCGGAAGTAGAAGAATATTTGCACACAGCCTATGCATATCCTCCCTGTTCTTTCAATCACTGTTGGATTACCTATGGCACATAATGTGATGCAAATGCTATGCTAATAGTTGTTATACTGTATTGTTTAGGGAACAATGACAGGAGAAAAAAGTCTGCCAATAATCAGTACAGACACAACTACCCTTGGCTGAACTACACATTCCAAGAGCAACATGCAAAGAGAACAATACCAGGCAAGGACCGCTGGCGAGCGGGGATCTGGGCAAGATGGGGCTTCAGCAGGGTGTGCCTACAAACCACTTCAATTTATGATCATCCAGCAGAGTACTTCAAATGCAGCAAGTTGAAGTTTTGAATTTTGGGGCTTTCTAGAATTTACCTTACCCAGTATTTTTTTTTAACCCGTGGTTGGTGTTGGGTGATTCTAGAGAGTCAGAACTTGCAGCCTAGGGGGCCCCTTCGTGGCCAGCATCATTAGTGTTTCTGCATATTGAGGGCCAGGTGAGCAGAAGGCACTGAATTCTTTTGGATTGGATTGGAGGTTTCTTCAGGGGTCTATCTGGCAGCTTGCGTTTCCATTCATTGAACGTTCAGGCAGCAGCAGGGCAGACTCGATGAATCCTTGGGATTTCAGAGCCTGGTCCCTTGAGACCAGATTTTATGGCCCTGCTCTCATTGGCATGGATTCTTTTGTACATTCTGTGCTTTGAGTGGTCTTCAAGGCCAAACATTGTCTCCAGCTACTCAGTACCCAGAATGTGCCCCTGAGTGATCTGAGGTCTGCATTGTGATGAGCAATTTGATGCCTGTTCTTCATGGAGGATGAGAGGAACAGATGCATTCCACCTGTTTTCCTTGACAGTGGTAATGCCACCTGATTTACAGCCTCCCGTGGCTCCCCCACTGTGTAGTAAAGTGTCTCTTTTAGATTTGACTTTCAGGGTCTCGTTCTGGCCTTGAGGATTTAGGAGAGGAATTAATTCACATTGACTTCGTTGGGCAGACAAAACTGGGTGATGACTCTCACGAGTGCACTGCCTACACAGAGAAAATGAAGATGGTCTCAAATTAGACAGAAACTCTTTTCTTTTTCACCAAATGTTATTGATAGGTTATTCCTCCACCACTGCTGGTGAAATGAGCTAATTCAAGTCAGATTTGAATATATTAAAGTCAGGTTTATTGAGAAGCTACTCTTGGGTGAGTTCACTGGTCCAAGGACTGAGGCCAGAGGAGTCCACATGGGTGCCCTGGCAGAGAGAGAAGAGGAGAAGAAGAGAACAAGAAAGACTAAAATGTCTAGAACCTTTGGGGGAAGGGCAGCCCAGCCCCTGGGCTATAAAGTTCAGGCTTGGGGACTGGGAATGGTAGGTAGGGACTGAGGGATGCTGGGAAAACCTGGAGGCCAGGTCTGCTTTGATATGCAAAATATGCTCCTCAGTCCCTTGTCCCAGTCCTAACCCCCACCCCAACCAAACAATTATTTTCTTTTGGAAATAATTTTCAGCATTTTTTAGAAGAAACTTTCCCAGTGGAAACTGTCTTCCTTGGTGGGGCTGACTAATATGCATTCATTTTAATTTGCTGTTGTCTTTTTTTTGTTTTGTTACAACAAACACTGCATCTGGCATCAACTAAAACACACACCACCGGGCACTCTTATGAGGAACTTTCTTGAATGGATGATTTGAAGCAGGAAAACCCATTCTAAATGTGGAAAAAGGAAATTTTGTTTTTTGCCTGCTTGCCTTTACTCTTTCTGGAAAGTTCATCTATCCTGTTAAAAATAAGTGAAGTGCATGACTTTAACCTCAGCGTCTGGGAGGCAGAAGCAGGTAGATCTCTGTGAACCTGAGGCCAGCCTAATCTACATCGTGAGTTCTGGGATAGACAAAGACTACATAGCAAGTCCCTGTCTCAAAAAGTTAAAAGAAAAAAAAATCAAAACAGAGAGCAAAACAAAACAAAAATCCAAGAAATCAAAGTCAAACTGGGGCTTGTTTTATAATACTCAAGCAAGGGAAAAATATCAGCATTCCTAATATGTGAAGATTTTACAGGAAAAGCAAAGCAGCAGAATAGTAGGTGAAGGCTCCATGCTGGCCTCTCCCTCCCCAAAGCTGTCATTCACATGGTTGATGGGTTAGCGGGTGTGTGCTCAGAGAGTAGCATGTTGAAGCCAGAGGAGAACCCAGTGTCTAACTGGTTAGAATGGGAAAGAACAGGCGAGGGAAGCTGTCTTAAGCTAACAGAATGTAAGGAAAGAAATCCATCCCTATATTGCTAGTACGACGGTAAAACACGACAAATATTACTGGGAGCATTTAAATAGCTGTTAAAAATAAACCACATACACTTCTCACCTAGCAACCCTGCTTCATGGATCAGTTTACGTAAATAAAAGCATCTCTCCTTGCGAACATAGACTTTCAAGGATGTTTATTAGAAACTTATTTCTTTGGAGGTAAGGGATGGAACCAGCCTGAGTGTTCTTTGATAGGAGACAGTCTCTATGTGCTCCATGGAAGACGATGCAGTCATTGAAAGGATTTAATATGAACGAACTGCTACATTCATATGAGGGAAGACTATTTAGCCATTGAAAGGAGTGAGCAATAGGGTCCCATTTCTGTAAGCACGAATTACTAAAAAAGCCTTTCCTTATAAGATTGTGTGTTTGTAAATGTTTCTGTGAATACGATGGGAGGTTGAAGCACACTCCAGGTAGTCGATGGTGATTCTGCCAGAAAGGTAGGGATGGGAGAGGAAACTCAGAGATATTTCTCTGCACAGTTATGCATTATTTCACCGGTTATAATGAATAAGTAATGTGTTTTTAATTAAGAAAGAAAATGATGCAAAATTAATAAAGGAAAACTAAGAGGTAGAAGAAAACAAGAAAGGAAGTGGACAGGCAAGAAGGTGAAGGTCTGAAAGGTGACAGGCAGCAATGTGACCTTTCGGTTGCACAAGACAGGGGTCAAAAAACCTACGCGGTGCCCATCAGATGTGGAAGTCAGGAAGGTTGGTGCTGCGGAACTGAAGGAGTGCTGGGACCCTGAGAATGAGGATCAGCCCTCATTTAGGGGACACCAGGCAGCTTCTTTGGGTTTTATAACCTTTGGTTTTCCAAATGTGGCCTTAATTTTATTTTCTTCCATATTCTACTTTTAAAAAATATATTTTTGTTATTTTTTGAGAATTGTATATTGTATTTTGATCATATTCGCTCCCACTCCAACTCCTCCCATTCTGTACTCATATAACTTCAAATCCGCATTTTAAAAAAGAACAGCCCATTAGTGCCGCCTATAAACCCTTAGGGGTGCGGCTATCCAACTACAGTGTGTACAACTTACAGGGGACCACATGATTAAAGAAAGCTCTTTTTCTGTCTGACTGCAGTAATCAGTCACCAACAGCTTCTCAATTAGGGATGGGACTTCCGGCCTCCCTCACCTCCTCATGCTGAAATTTGGTCTGACTTGAGCCTGAGCAGGACTCATGCACTGTGTCACAACCTCGGTGAATCAGTATATGTAACTTCCCTGTCTGAAAAACAGTTTTGTTATGGATGACCACCACTTCTGTATCTTATCATTTTTCTTCCCCTCTTCTGAAATAATCGCTGGGCCTCGGGAGGAAGAGTTGTGTTATAGATGTCCCATTTAGGGCTGAGCACTTCACAGTCCCTTACTCTCTGCCCCTTGACCAATCATAGATCTCTGGTTAAATGTATCTACTTAAGAAAGACACAACTGCAGAAAGAAGCTTTTCTGCTGAGTTTGAAGAGTTGGACTCTGTATAGATATAATGTTAACTCATTAGGATTTGCTTCCCTGCTATGTCCATCCAGCAAAGTAATAGTAGTAAGTTTTTCCCTAGGGTCCATCACTTGTCTAGCTTGATAAGATGTCAAGTGCTTGGCCTGGTAACAGTTTCATGTAGAATTTCCATCTTATAAAGTCCAATCAGGGTAGTTGGTTACTACTATAATGTATGTACCACTATTGCACCCATGGGCATATCTTGCTATCCTGGTTGCTGTTGTACTTCTAAGAGTTTGCAAAAGAGATGATTACTTTTCTCCTTAATAATGTGCATAGTACCTTCCAGCACTATGAAAACTCTCCAGTAACAATGAAGCTCCTAGGTGAGTACCAACTTGATTTCTCCTTATTTTATGACTCATGTACATAGTGTCTTCAGCAACAGTCTTACATCAAATCCTGGAAGATAACCAGTACCATTGAAAATAGCCTGTAGTGTTTGGTAATGAACCTTAGTGGCCAACAACTCCAAAGGAGATAATCTGTTTGTGGTCTATGATGCCTAGCAAAGGGTATTGTTACCACATTATAGGGTAATGTCCTAGTTAGGGTCTTATTGCTGTGAACAGACACCATGACCAATGTAAGTTTTATAAAGGACAACATCTAATTGGGACTGGCTTACAGGTTCAGAGGTTTAGTCCATTATCATCAAGGCAGGAGCATGGCAGCATTCAGGCAGGCATGGTGCAGGAGGAGCTGAGTTCTACATCTTCACCCAAAGGAAGCCAGGAACAGACTGAGCATCCCCAGCTAGCTCGGAGGAGGGTCTCCATGTCCACCCCCACAGTGACACTCTTTCTCCAACAAGGCCACTCCTTCTAATTGTGCCACTCCCTGGGCCAAGCATATGCAAACCATCACAGGTAACTTCATTTAATTCACATACACATGTGGGGGAACATGTGCACCCTTGAACACATACTGCACACACACACTACACACACACACACACACACACACACACACACACACACACACAAGTTTATATATATATTTTAGGATACTTCTTCAGTCATAGTCATAGGACCTTTTTAAGAGGTCTTAGTGTTAATTAGCCCTCCCTAGATTCCTTCCTTTACTTTGCCCTCCCATACTCCACCACATTTAGCCATTACATTATCCTTCCCTCTCCACCTTATATCACTCTCCAGTCAGCTCAGTTGGTTAGATTGCAGTGCTACTAATGCCAAGGTCATGAGTCTGGTGTCTGTCTGGGCCACAGGACTCACTGCTTCTTCATTCATCTTGTCAGTTGTTCATCCCTGCATCCTTGGATCTAGGAATCTATCATCTGTTCTTCATCATTCATCGTCTATACACCATTTGTTGAAGGGCTACTGTGTCTGTAATTAAAGACTATAAAATGTTTACTTTATTATTTTTTTTTAGAATTTCACACATGAGTACTGTGATTATGTTGTTTTTACAATACCATTTATCCTCACTAACTCCTCCCATATTCATTTTTGACTATTTCTCTTCTTTAGTTATAATTCCATATATGTGCAATAAAACCATATAATAATAATAATAACAATAATAATAATAATGTAGTGATAAAATGAATGAAGAAGAAGTGAACTTTATGACACATACATGGGTCAAACCCACAACTGCAGTATGAATAGCATCATACTCCAAAAACTGAGACTGGCTAAACCTGTCTCTCTTTCCCATTGTTGTATAGCATAAGCACGACTCCTCCATCCAGATGTATAAAACAAATGCACTGAAATTTGGGGCTGTAGTTGGTGCCCTCCATTAGAACAAGCACAACCCACATGATCTCAGCTTTTCTGTGTGTCAGTGCTTCTGTCCTTTCTTCATTCTCTTGTTTCTTCAGTTAGGCCAATCTCTGAAGCCACCCAGAACAGCTTGTGTGGAATTAACATCTAGACATGTCAGGATTTGGAGACAAACCTTGTAGACAGGTGTCATCCTGTCTTAGGAGCACTCCAGCTTCCTGCTATGACTGGTTATAGCATTGCTTCTTGATGCAAAAGAAGAATCTTCAGGCAAACTGCTCAAGTTCAATTCCCAGGGGTGTCACTCATTATGTGTCATTGAGTAGGGCTAGTGGCACTTCCAGGAGCCCAGCTTTCTAATCTAGAAGCCAAACATAGAGAGGGGATGAGTTAATAGATAGAAAGTCCTTGACTGTATAGGGGCTATATCTAGCCATAGCATAATGAAAAATATATTTAGTCCAATTTCAAAAGTTTCCACAGTCTATAGCAGTCTCAACAGTGTTAAAAGTCCAAAGTGCAAAGTCTCTTTTGAGATTCATTCAATCACTTAACTGTAATCCCTTATAAAAGCAAAATAAAAAGCATATCATATACTTTCAATAGCACGGGATATATATTACCATTCCAAAACATCATAGTGAGGAAATACTGGACCAAAGCAAGAACAAAAACCAGCTGGGCAAACTCCAATGTGCATCTCCATGTCTGATGTCAAAACACCCTTCAGATCTCCAATTCTTTCCATTTTTGTTGATTGCAACAAACTTTGTTCTCTTGGGCTGGTTCTACTTCCTGTTAGCAGCTTTCCTTGGCGGGTATCCCATGGATCTGGCATTTCTAACATCTTAGTATCCAAGGAACTTCACCTTTCCAGCTTGAACAATACTCTCATCCTAAGAATGAACTACAGGACAGTGTCTAAACTTAGTTGACTTGAGACTTCTTTGTCAAGGCAATTCATCTGCATCTGTTCCCTTTAGCTTCAGGCAGACTTTTCAGACAAGGGCACAAACCAGCCACACTTCTTTTTCACCAAAATATCACAAGAAGAGTCTCTAGGCCACATATTAAAATTCTTCTCTGAATTTATCTAGAACCAGGTCCCCCACAGTTCAAATCACCTTCAACAGCCATTTCTTCCATATTCCTACTAGAATTGCCTGTTAGGGCCTACTTAAAGCATTCCACTACTCTACAAATCCAAAGTTCCCAAATCTATATTCCTCTGAAGAAATACATGGTCATGCGCAAACATCAATAACCCAGTCCTTGCCATCAACTTAGTTAGGGTTTCATTGCTGTGAAGAGACACCATGATCAAGGCAACTCTTACAAAGGCAAATATTTAATCGGGGCTGGCTTAAGTTTCAGAGACTTGGTTCATTATCATCATGGCAGGAAGCATGGCAACATGCAGTCAGACATGGTACTAGAGAAGGAGCTGAGAGTTCAAAGTTTTGATCTGAAGGGGGAGAGGAGGAGACTGTCTTTTGCAGGCAGCCAGGAAGAGGCAGTACAAGTCAGAATTTACCTGTCCTACCATTTCCTTCCCTTTTGTCCTGTCTGAAAGTTTGCTATTGATGTATACTCTTTTTGTAATTTCAAAATAAGAATAAATGTAAAAAAATCAGTAGATTTTAAAATGGAGGTAAGGCTGTTCAAGAATCTCTTCTTTCCATGTTCTAACATATTGGCTCCTGAAGGCAGCCATAAGAAGTATATAAATGAAACTTCTGATCCTAACGTGAAGGTGAGATTTGTCTGGTATAGATCCATGAGGTCAGTCTAGTAAATCACTCTG
The DNA here is from genome assembly GCF_011064425.1 of Rattus rattus. Classification (NCBI taxonomy): domain Eukaryota; kingdom Metazoa; phylum Chordata; class Mammalia; order Rodentia; family Muridae; genus Rattus; species Rattus rattus. Next base: position 78,214,739 of record NC_046155.1, on the reverse strand, counting down.
TTGTTATGTTAGCAATGCAAAGCCCGAGATCCCACTCTCACTCAGTATATCTGTGGCTCCCCAGAGACCACTAGTCCTGATCCCTGTGGCTCAGACTTGAATATGCAGTGTCCATAGAATCTGGGACTAGAAATTGCTCTACATGCTGGCCTTCTCCACTTTGTGTCTGCTTCCCAACGTTAGCCTACCTTTGGTGCCCAGAGATAGTTTACTGTGATGAATGGCACACACAGGCTTTCTTAGGTCCCTCTGAAAAGCTGTAAAACACATCTCACTGTGTGCTAAGCATGTATGTGGAAGGTTGCAGTTGCTATAGGGATGGCAGGCATTTTATTCAGGCAAGAGCTCAAGGTGGAGGACAGAAACAGTTTTGTCCATTTCCATAGAGTAGGATTCTTTTAGGGAGGGACTCACATAATTACAAGTTATAAGAAATTCATACTGAGTACTACAAGGAAGGCAAAAGATCCATCGTAATGGCAAGAATTCTCAGATATTAGCCTTAGGATGCTCTGTAGGTATTGAGAAAGCTTGAAAAAAAAAGCCATGGGGCATGTGATTCCAAACAACAATATGCAAAACACTTTTGAAAGCAACAGGTCAAATCAGAGCTACATTATAATCTGTGGGACCCTAGATACTGGGGCAGACTCTCCGAGGCGTCTCCACTTGGTGCCTGCATGTTACAACCACTTTAAATTGGATTCTTAGAAACAGACTTTGAAAGGAGTCACAAGCAGAAGCTTACTGGGAAAGCTGTGCTTGCAAGGAAGCATGGTTTGCAGGGTTAGATAGAGTGGGAACCCGACCTGCAAGGTGGAGCTTGGATGAGGAGTCTGCAGCCGGGATGGCCCATTGGAGATGTCTCTTTTTGGAAAAGAAGAGCTGAGCCTTTGAACTCACCCCAATCAATAGTTGGCTATGTATCACTCCCCGGGAGGGTGTGCAACATTGAGTGATGAAGTTCCCTGTAGCTGAGGGCAGTCTCTAGTGAGAGGTCCAGCTGTGAGCTTCCAGCAGCCAGTGTTCCAAGCAGCTGGAGTGCATTTGGCTTTGATCTAAGCTCCCCAGTATCCACTACAAATACATGTTCAGTAGGTTTCTAGGTAATATAGAAGCACTTTGCACATTGCCAGGAACACTACAAGACTGTAAACATAAACACAAATAAATACAAGTATTGGTTATTTTCTTTTTTACTTGAGAAATGTTTCTTGGTAGCTTTGGAAAAGAATAGAGGTGGTTTCCCTACTATAACCTAAACTTACCCATTTCAGTAACTCAAAGCCCCAAGTCTGTCAGTAACTTTTCTTTGCCTTGGAAAGAACAAAACCCATGCTAACAAGCCACTTACTATCTAATTGCCTTTCTCAGTCACCACGGAACCCACAGTATCTCCACAGGTAAAGTGAGCGGGCAAGCTTTACCCTTGTATCAGCAGTGTAACTACTACAATTCCCTCCACCACTCTCTTGGTTGGGCCTGGTGACCTCATTATCCCCTGGCCAATGTATTTTATAACGTAGTGCCAGGGAGCTGAAGGTAACTGAAGAAGCATGCTTTTAAGATATGACTAGGGTTACTCATTAAACATTAATTTTAAAAATTAGCTTCAGTAGCTAAGGGTCACCTCTGTTTGACTTTAACTCTGAGTTTCAGGGAGATGTGCCAATCAGAAGCCATGAGCATTCACTACCCAGGGGAGTAGATGCTTTCAGGATGCCTTTGCTTCCCTACTAAGTGTCACGTGCTTTCCACTTTGGCACTCAGCAGAGGTCAGAGCAGGTCTGGAGAAAGCAACAATGGGTCATGGTACCTGTAGCCCTTGCAAGTCTTTGGTGGGTGAAGTCGCCAGGGGGTGGGGATAAATGGCTAAGCAGTGTACAGTACAGAAAGCAGCACGAGTCTCCAACAGTGAGCTGTGTGGCCGAAGCAGGGTTATTGGAAGTGTCGGAGCTTTTCGTTGAATGAATTCATCTTGTGACTTAGATTTTGTGGGTTGAGAGTCAGTAAAAGCCCAAGATATTTTAGGGAAGAACACCAAGATATTTTAGGGAAGAACACACACACACACACACACACACACACACACACACACACACACACCACACACACACACACACACCACACACACACACACACACACACACACACACACACACACACACATACACACACTCATGTACACTTATATTCTGGTCATTGTTTCTGCTCCCCCAACTTTCCCAGATCCTTCCTGCTTCCCATGCTCCTGACTCCATGTCCTTTATTTTTCCTTCGCTTTTAAGAAAACAAACAGACAAACAAAACAAAACAGAACTTAAAAACCAAGAAAGAAAAAGCACAAGAAACACACAAAAATCCAAACCTCACAAAGTCACAAAATCAGAAACCATAACATACAAACAAAAGACCAGTAAGAAAAAAAAAAAGCCCAAATAATGTAATATGAAGACAAACAGTATCTCCACAAAGAGCATTAATTCATTTTTGTGTTAGCTACTCATTGCTGGGCGTGGGGCCTACTCTTAAGTATGGTTAGTATACCTAGTGATACTCCACCGGAGTAAACTAATTTTTCCATTGCCAAGTGGGTGTCAGTTGGAGATAGCTTTTTCGTTAGGGATGGGAACTTGGATCTATTTCCCCTTTTCAGCACTGAATCCCTGTCTGGGTTGAACCCATACAGATCCTGTGCGTACTGCTGTAGTATTCGTGAGCTCACACATACATCACTCCTGCTGTCCAGAAGGCACTCCTCACTTGGGGTCATCTCCTCACTTGGGGTCATTCATTCCCTCTGACTCTTACTGAGCCTCAAGAGGGGTTTGGTAAAGATGTCCCAAAAGACTGAGTGCTTCTTCTCTTCCCGTCGTCCAGTGGCAGATCTCGGTGACAGTTAGCACCTATAGGTACCTCTGTGATGCCTGAGCAGGACACTGCTCTATGGGAGAGCAGGATATTGTTAGGAGTCATGCTTCTGTGCTCCTTGAGCAGAACAATAGCATTTGGGTTTCCATCAGGCCCTTGGTTTATCTAATCTCAGGTTCTTGGCTACCTGAGCAGTTTCAGACATAGCTCCCATCTCATGGAGTGCGCCTTAACTCCAATCAGAGAGTGGTTGGTTACACTCACAGTGTGGGTGCAACTCTTGCACCAGCACATTTTACAGGCATGTCAGTATTGTAGATTGCAGAGTTTGGAACCGGGTTGGTGGTTAACGTCCTTCTTTGGTAGTACATAGAGTCCTTTCCAGTACTATGAACACGACTCAGTACGAGTGAAGTGTCTAGTTAGGCACCAGCTTGACCTCTCTGTGCTCCATGGGAATGTAAGCGCTGTCTTCAGCATTAAGGTCTTGCTGTCAGTTTGTGAAGAACAATTAATAGCCCGGGGTGTTTCAGGTTTGTCATGAGGTCCCTTTGACCAACAACTCAATTAGATATAATCTATTCCTGCTACCGGTTCTCCTTGGTTTCTCCTTTGGCATTGTCTCCCCATTTTTTAAGTGACTCAATTTAGATTTCTTTCAAATATTTATATTAACTTTGAGAAGCTTCTATAGTAGTAGGTTTCCATATGACCCCTCAAATGGCCCTTAGTGTTAGGTGTCCTTCCCTGTGTTCCCTCTCCCCTCCTCTCCCCACTCCTCTCGTTTAATCATCTTGCTCTAGTCTTCCTCCTACTTCTCTGTAGCTATATATTCTGTTGCTCCTTCCTTGGGATATCCTCCCCGACTGCCAGACTTTCTTGGTCTTGCAAGCAGCCAAATAATGACTCAGAGACTTATTAATTAATTTTATTATAGCTTAGGTCTAGCTTAGGCTCCCTCCCAGCTAGCTCACCTAACTTAATTAACCTGACTACTCTGGTGCCACATGGCCCATTACCTCTCTCTTTTCTGGTATGTTCAACCTCCTCCATGTTCTATTGGAAAATCTTTCCCAAGCCTCATTCTTTCCCAGAGACCTTTTCTCTGTCTGGTAGTGCTTTTTCCTCCCTGCCCAGATATTGCCCATTGGTCTATTAAACCAATCAGCGAGTGATGAAGGTGCATATTTACAAAATGCTGAGGCAGATGATGGCCAATACCAAAGCCAGCCAGTACTCAGCTCTCTACCAGTCCAGAATTAACAAGTGAAAAAATACAAAGACAACCTTCACAAAGTACACCCCAACACTTCTCCATCACAGTCCCTTATGCTAAGACTAGTCTCTGTAGTTACCCAGATTGCAGAATGCAGTTTAAAGGCTAAAAAGATAACATCCACATGTAAGAAAATACATAAAACATATCTGGGTTATCTTACTCATGATGCTTTGTTTGATTGTTTTTAGTTTCATCCCGCTTGTAAATTTAATGTTTGTTTTTATAACAGCTGAATAATATTCCATTGTGCAAATACACCACATTTTCACTGTTCATATACTAATAGATACCTAAGCTGTTTCTAATTTCTGGCTCTCATAGAAAGATGATGATCCTGGATAGGTGAGCATCTCTGTATATAGGATGTAGAGTCCTTTGGGTACATGCTCAAGAGTGGTATAACTGGATCTTGAGGTGGATCTATCCCCAGCTTCCTGAGGAAACACCACACGGATTGCCAAGGTTGTCCAAGGTTGCACTCGCATTAGAAATGGATGAGTCTTGCCCTTTTACCACGTCTTTCCCAGCATGAGATGTCATTTGTTTGATTGATCCTGGCCATTCAGATTGGTGAAAGATGAAATTTGGTTTGCATTTCCCTAATGACTAAAGGGGTTATTGTTTCTTTAAGGGCTTCTCAGCCATTTGTGTCTCATCTTATGAGAACTCTGTTCGGTTCTCTACCCTGTTTTGAAATTGGGCTATTTGTTTTCTAGATGTCCAGGTTTTCTTTCTTTCTTTTTAGTTCTTAATATATTTTGGATACTAACCCTTTATCAAGTGTGTAATTGAGAAAGATCTTTTCCATTTTGGTAGTTACTTTGTCCTAATCACGGTGTCTTTTGTCAGATAGATGTTTTTTCGGTTTCGTAAAGTCTCATTTATTAATTATTGATCTTGGTGATTGTGCTAATGGTATTCTGTTCAGAAACCCTATTCCTCTGCCAATGAGTTCCAAACTTTTCCATTTTCTTTTCTACTAGGTTCAAGATATCTGGTTTTATGTTGAGGTCCTTGGTCCTTTTGTAGTTGAGTTTGGTGCAGGGTGTTAAATAAGGATCTGTTTGCATTCTTCTACATGCAGCCATTCAGTTAGAACAGCACCATTTTTGAAAGTACTGCCTCTTTTCCCCAGATGTATTTTTGGTTTCTGTGTCAAAAAAACCGAGGTGTCCATAGATGGACTTGCATCTAGATCTTCAGTTCTACTCCATTTGATCAATGTGCCTGTTTTTATGCCAATACCATGTTGAGAAAAAATAGTTTTAAGAACTCAGTTCTATTTTACACAACCACACCAAAAGCATAGAACCAGGTCTCATAATTAGGCCACAGTCCAGAAACCTTGACAGTCCTGTCTCACTTCTGTTTGTTTCTGTGTATTTGATTTCGTTTTCTTTTCTTTCTTTCTTTTTTTTTTGCCAATTTAAATAGTTTTATTATTCCATGTTACTTGTTTTGGGTCCCTGTCTGTGGATTAACACACACACACACACACACACACACACACACACACACACACACACACACCCCCGGAGACACACACGTATGTATGTATTTTTGTTTTGAGACAGAGGCTGGCTGTGTAGGCCAAGCTGCCCTTGAACTTGAGATCCTCTTGCCTTGGACTCCTGAGTTCTAGAATTACAGAAATACCTCACCAGGACTGTCTTGGGATTCTTTCTTCATAAGTAGAGCCTTGCTGTGTGTGGTGATATGTGCCTGTGATTCTAGTACTTGGAGGATAGAACCTTAAAATCATCCTTGGCTAGGTTATAGGTTATAAGTTTGAGATCAGCCTGGGATACATTATATCCAATCACAAACAAACAAACAAACAAACAAACAAACAAACAAACAAACAAACACAAACTGAAGTAGAGCCTGCTTTTCCTCCATTAAGTGTGGGCTGGATGACTTATTTTCAGTGAGTGGGATGTTTCTGAGAGACAGTTTGTGACTTCTGAGACTGTCCATCCAAAGTATGGCGATCCCCTCTCTTTCCCCTTGGAATACTGGTCCTGGCAGAAGCTACCTCTGTAGGCAGGGCTGTATAATTCAGAGCTGGAGCCTCCTGATAGCATCCTGTTGGAAGTAGATTGTTCAGTTCCATTCGAACCTTCAGATGACTGCAGGCCCAGCTTACCTTCTGAGAGACAGAGACAGAACCATGTAGCTAAGTCTCTCCTGAACTCTTGTTCCCAAGAAACTATGAGATGGTACAGTTACTGCTTAATTTATGAAAATTTATGTTCACATTGTAATTGGCAACTAGTATTCAGCTGCCAGTAATCAGTGCTAATAGCTACCCCCCACCCCATTCAGACAGAACTCATCAGAGAGGGGAAACGTAATCTCCTTAAAAGGTATTTCATTGTTTTTACTTGATTTTGTTTTTTAATATGTTTACAGCGGGCACTGTGTGCTATGAATATTTACGGGACACATTATGGGATTTCCATGTGTGAGTAGAAGGCAAAGATCAGGTAGTCAGTCAGCACACCTGTCACCTCACACATACATCATGGCTACGTGACGAAGGTAGCTAAAATCCCCTCAACTAGCCATATTCAAATATTCAATTAGTTGTTATTCACCACTGCCATCTGACTGAGCCAAGATGCATTAGGAATGATTCTTCCTGCCCAGCTCCACTCCTAACTCATTAACCGTCCTTTGAGAACTCGATCTTGCTTCCAGTTTCCAAGAACTAATATTTCAGTCACACAACTTAACTCAGTTGGTCACATGAGAATCAATGAACTGTGGTTAAGATGGTGGGAGCCGCCAAGTGCAGGAATTTTCACTGTGACCATACATCCATAGTATGTTCTAATAAAAAACATGGAGGAAAAGCCAACATAAATAGCATACCATAGTATGACTTCATTTCTTCAGTCACTAAAATGTTTCTAAAAGTGGCTTATTTTTAACTTGGATGTCCTACAGCAGTTTGAACGTAGGTGCCAAATGTCATGTATAAAATATAAATTGTGGCTGTTTTCACCTGCATGCTTTCAAAGGTTCATACAGGGTTTGTGCTCTGACAGCATGCCCCTGAATATCTGGCTGCCCTGGTGCTCCCATACAGCCCCATGACTGCATTTCTGGACACTCTCAGTTTGCAGAAAAATTTTCCAAAATATCTTTTGATAACTGTAGTGAATGTTTTTCAAAAATGTCTCCTACCTCTTACTGTATGCGATAAAACGTAAAGTCACCTAGCTTTACTTGCTGGGATCCCCTCTCTCTATCTGGTGTGTGTGGTGTGTGTGTGTGTGTGTGTGTGTGTGTGTGTGTGTGTGTGTATGTTTATGCGTGTGTGTATACTTGCATATGTGCATGTGTGTATGTTTATGCATATGTGTATATGTTTATGCGTGTGTGTGTGTGTGTGTACATATGTATGTATATGTCTGGTCTTTACCCAGCCACTTGTTTAAATGCTAACTTCATCCAGAAGCACCTTCACAGACCTACCAGAAACAGTATGTCACCATCTATATGGGCAACATTTCACTCAGCAAGGAGAAGCGTAAATTAACCATTACAATAGGTAAATCAGAAGTAAAAATGCATTTTCTGTAGCCTTATATACTTTCTCTCCTTTCTTTCCTGCCTGTAGATGTGTTGGGAGCAAGTAAATGCAATGAGTATTGATGATTTCTGATTCATAATGAAGCTGAGCCATTCTCAAGGAGTGAGTTAATTATTGTAAAGCTGGCATGTACTACAAGTTCTGGGTAAATGAACTTCTTTTCACATAATAAGCATCACAACAAAGAAGAACATTTGTCAAGAGAAACCCATGCATAGCATCTGGATTTGAGGTTTGCACTGGAAAGAAGAGAACACCCTTGGGAATAGTGGAGTCTTTGGGGAAGGAAGGGTCCAGGGGGCTGTTCATGGGCACCAGGGAGAGCGAATTTGAATGTGCTGAGAATGAACTTTCACTTCTATCTAATTAAATATTTATGCGTTGAGAATCTGCATGGTGAGTGGAGTATTCTCCGGATTAGCCCTTTACAAGCAGCATAAACAATAATGGAGCGCCTGTTTACTCCGCAGCACTCAGCAGCCTTCGTGTCCCTTTCCAACTTGCTGGGTTGGTAGCTGGGGCTCTGCTGTTCTCTTACAACAGTCAGTTCATTAACAGCGATTTTTAAATAGAGATTTCTGAGTCCGTTCCTCCACTTCTCTTTGTGACAGAGACCATTACAGAAAGCCACAACCAATCAAAATGCAGAGAATAAGAGATTGTGAGCTGCCCAGTACCACCTGATACAATTACAACAGAACCCGAGCACCTAGGGTTCAGGGAGCAGAGAGAAAGAGGGGGCAGAAGAAATGTAAGAGCCAAAGGAATGGGAAATTTGTTGTGAGGTTACGTCTCCTAGAAAGGTGAGAAGAGGGCTACATCCTTGAAGTCTCAACATAGATCCTTCTCTTATAAACACAGTAATTATTCATGGTGGTGTCTGATACATAAATAAAGCCAGCTAGTTGAAATAGATGTGGCCATAGGCAGTCAGTTATTAGGATACTAACCTAATTGTCAGTGTTAGTTTAGATTCCAAAGGGAACTCCCAGATTTTACTGAGACCGCAGCTATTATTAATATAGACACTCTTGATATAAGCATATTTGGAATCCTTTGTAGCTCCAGAATATTCTATACCTCGGGGATATTGTGCCTGTTACACTTCTAAGATGATTAGTGATGGTGTTCAGACCTTCCCAGGCCCCGAGTCTACTCAGTTAATAGCCATTCAGGGTATTCTGGTCCTTCAGTTAATTGATAGATTCTAAAAGTGAATTCTTTCACTTAGTGTCTATGAAGTAGCTTTTGTAGCATGGGCGTACTTGGAATTCTCCAATGAAATAGGATGTGTTGGATAATAAGTATACAAAAGACAGATAAGCTACTTAAGGAGATTCCTATTGGGAAAATTGTCTTACAGACTCATGGAGGTTAAGAAGTCCTACAATCTATGGTCTGCCAAGCATGAGCTCTGGAGAGGAGGAGGTCGTGCAACTCAGTATGAGCCTCAAGGCCCAAGAACCAGGAGCTGATGCCTGAAGACAGTAGATAGATGTCCTGGCACAAGAAGGTGAAGAAGTTGCTCTTTACTCTTTTGCTTCTATGTGGGGACTTCATAGAAGAGGAGGCATACAATCTTTACCCAGTTTACTGACTCAAATGTTAATATCGCCTATAAACACTGTCACAGATCCAGCAGAAACAGTGTTTTACCCCATTGCATTTTGATACCCTAATCAATACATCTATGACATAACCCTATACTTACATTTCTGGGAACATCATGGAAGAGGGTAAGGAAAAAATTATAATGTCCAGAGGGCATCTGCTGAGAGAGAGTATCTTCTGTATAGGACAAGGGAGCATGATCCATGAAGTCTTACGTAGCTGTCTAAACAAGTTCTGTACCACCTGCCAGGCCAACCTGGGCGGGGGAAATCTCCCAAGGCTTAGATGAAGAGTTACAGAGAACTAATGACTGCTAAGAGAGGAAAATTCAGTTTTCTTTAGGGATGAGTCCTCTCATAGGTTATCCAATACCAAGTGGTCAGTCCTAACACATATACATGCAAGAACACTAACTAGGCTCTGCCTATACATACATGCATATTATATACACATACACACCTATGTATCTATAAATACACCACACAGGCTCAGCATATACATATATGCATGCAAATATATATGCATAAATGCAATCTGTTGAGTCTTTTAATTACAATAATAATTAAAGGTCATGAATTTAAGAGGAATGGAGGGACATGAGAGGAGATGAGGAGGCAGAAAGTGGGATGAAAATTATGTAAATATGATACTCATGTATTAAATTCTCCAAAGAATGTAAAAAGAGAAATAAATTTAAAAATGAAATACTATTTTACCAACTCTATGGCTAACACTACCCTCTCCAGCTGAAACACAAGACTAATAAGTAACTCACAAGTAAGCTTAGTACTGAGCTTCATTGTAGAAATCTGTTTGCTCTATCTTTGATTTCGTACTTTATACAGATGCCATGTAGACATTTTAATTCTGTGTGACAGTGCAGAATAAGATTACAGTAAAACAATGACATGGATTAATTTCCAGCTTTGCTAAGTTTTATTTTGAGTAAGCTATTTAACTCCCTCTGAATCACTTTTCTTAGGTTTGAACAAAGGCTAATGCTTATGTCCTCATTGCTTGATTTTGCAAAGATAGTTATATAGCCCACATGGAAATGCTTTATAGATGCCCATGCTGAAGCTGTCTCAGATGTTTAACATGTTCTAACTCCAAGCTTGGTAGCCAGTCTTTCTGAGATCCACTTTCAGCTGCTTCAATTCACAATACACTGGACTTAGTTGGGCCAAAGAAACAGACAAATGGTTTTGTAATGAGTAGATATTTCAGCACTTTCTCTGCGAGCAGTGATGAAAAAGACATTTCTCATTTCATAAAAACAATAATCTGAGACTAACTGGCTAGAAGAAAAGATGATTGTCTAAGGATTTAAACAACGCTGTGAGCTCACTCCTGCAGGGGATTGCACATCATCACAGCAAGCAGAAAGAGTGTTTTCACTGTCAGATAATACTAATCTGCCAGTAGTGAGGCCAATGCCTTGTTATTATTAATGTCTCAGCAGAGTCACCCTGGATGGGATTTAGTCTTTTCCTTGCCTTATCCCTATAGAATACATTGGAGGAAAATTAATTCCTGATCCACAAAACAGAAACAAACCACTCTTCGTTTACCATTTAGTCAACACTGGATTAACAGAAACAAAGACAGGATTATACAATAATAGATTTAAGAGCATACATGACATAGATTTTAGTTCATCGTTTAACTTCTGTCAGCCTTAGTTTTCTAAGCCTCCTTGACAATGCAGTGTACTGGTTAATTTTGAGTGTGAACTCGATTATACTGAGAGATGCCTGAAAAGTCAGTAAAAGCACACTTGTGGGTGTGCCATGAAGGTGCTTTAGAGAGGACTAACATCTGGGATAGTAACTAAGAGATGAACAGGGTGCTGAACACAGGCATCACTTGTCCTATACGTCAGGAGCCCATGTGGAGTAAGGAGGTTGGTTATTGAAGCCTCTCTTTGTCTGCTTCCTGGGCACAATGGGGGAAATGTCTCTACTCTGCCATATCCTCCCACCATGCTGTAATAAAACCTCTAAGAACCATGAGCCCAAGTAAATCTTCTTCTTCTACTACTACAAGTTGTTTCTACTAGTGGCTTGGTCACAATAATGCAAAAATAAACGGGTTTGGTACAGTCATGAAAGTCTGACTAACACCTGCAGATTTGCTCATGAATTAGCTGAGATGGTAGTGTAAAGGCTCTGCAAACTATAATCATGTCCTAAGTGTAACTACAGGGTTGCATATATATAAATATACAACACAATAATTATTATTTAATATTATATATTAGATTTATTATATTGACTTACGGGTTGTGATCTGGCTAGTCCAACAGTGGCTGTCTTCTGATGGAAAAATCCAAGAATCCAATAATAGATCCATCTATGGGGCTGGATGTCCCAGTTTGTCTTCAGTACACATCAGAATCCCAAGGAAATAGGTTCCAATACCAGTAAAGAAATGAACTTGAAGAACGAGGACAAGCAGGCAAGAAGCGAAAGCTTTATTCTTCCATGTCCTTTACATAGGTGACCCTTGAAGATATGGTCCAGATTTAGGGTGGGTCTTCCCACCTTCAGTGGTACAATCATGAATAATCTCTGACAGATGTGTCCAGCTGGTTGGGCTTTAATTACAGAAGTAGTCAAGTTGACAACCAAGAATAGCCAGCAGAGGGAGGAAGCTTTGTTTGGCTTACAATTCCACATAATGACCCATCATTATAGGAAAGCCAAGACAGGCATTCAATTCATGTCACATCCACAGTCAAGAACAAAGATAATAAACACATCCTTGCTTGCTTACTAGTTTTCTTCTGTGTTAGACTGTTCAAAACCTCCTGCCTAGGGAATAGCACTGCCCACAATGGAATGGGCCCCCAGTGAACTTAATTAAAACAATCGGGCACAGAAATGCCCACAGGTAAACCAATGTAGAAAATTTCTCATTGATATTCTAGATTGTGTCAAGTTGACAGCCAACTACCATGCATGTTAAACATAAGCAAAAGGGGCATTATTATATGGACAGATGGAGACAGAACTTGTTTGCCACACTGATCTCTTTCCCTAGTGCGATAGATGAGAACAATGCAGGAAAAGGAAAAAGAAGGACTGGGAAGGAGTCTTGGTGGATAAAAAGTGCTTGCTGTACCAGCACAAGAGCCCCTTAGTGTCCCCAGCACCCACAAAAAGTTGGTGCAGTGTATGTGTGTCTGTAAGTCCAGTATTGGGTGGGGGTGAGGAGTCGGCAGGGAATCCAGCAGGGAATCTAGCCAAAATGGTCAGCTACAGGCTCAGTGAGAAAAGCTTTGTCAGAAAACAAGGCAGCAGACAGTGATAAAGGACGACACACACACACACACACACACACACACACACACACACACAGTATTTTTGTTCTGTGCCAGATTTTCTAAGTTTTGACTCCTGTAATAAGGTGAGTATCCACTAGGAGGTGCTAGTAGGTTGTTGGAGTCTGAGCGAGCATCTCTACATTGCAAGTCACTGTCAATCTTAACCTGGAATCCATGCTCATGGATTGGGAGGATTAATATAGTAAAAATGGCCATTTTACCAAAAGCAATCTACAGATTCAATGCAATCCCCATCAAAATACCAATCCAATTCTTCAGAGAGTTAGACAGGACAATTTGCAAATTCATCTGGAATAACAAAAAACCCAGGATAGTTAAAACTATCCTCAGCAATAAAAGGACTTCAGGGGGAATCACTATCCCTGAACTCAAGCAGTATTACAGAGCAATAGTGATAAAAACTATATGGTATTGGTACAGAGACAGACAGATAGACCAGTGGAATAGAATTGAAGACCCAGAAACGAATCCACACACCTATGACAAAGGAGCCAAAACCATCCAATGGACAAAAGATAGAATTTTCAGCAAATGGTGCTGGTTCAACTGGAGGTCAACAGGCAGAAGAATGCAGATCAATCCAAGCTTATCACCCTGGACAAAGCTTAAGTCCAAACAGATCAAGGACCTCCACCTCAAACCAGATACACTCAAACTAATAGAAGAAAAAGTGGGGAAGCATCTCGAACACATGGGCATTGGAGAAAATTTCCTGAACAAAACACCAATGGCTTATGCTCTAAGATCAAGAATCGACAAATGGGATCTCATAAAACTGCAAAGCTTCTGTAAGGCAAAGGACACTGTGGTTAGGACAAAATGGCAAAAAGATCTTTACCAATCCTACAAGTGATAGAGGGCTTATATCCAAAATATACAAAGAACTCAAGAAGTTAGACCACAGGGAGACAAATAACCTTATTAAAAATGGGGTTCAGAGCTAAACAAAGAATTCACAGCTGAGGAATGCCGAATGGCTGAGAAACACCTAAAGAAATGTTCAACATCTTTAGTCATAAGGGAAATCAAAACAACCCTGAGATTTCACCTCACACCAGTGAGAATGGCTAAGATCAAAAACTCAGGTGACAGCAAATGCTGGCAAGGATGTGGAGAAAGAGGAACACTCCTCCATTGTTGGTGGGATTGCAGACTGGTACAACCATTCTGGAAATCAGTCTGGAGGTTCCTGAGAAAATTGGACATTGCACTACCTGAGGACCCAGCTATACCTCTCTTGGGCATATAACCAAAAGATGCCCCAACATATAAAAAAGACAAGTGCTCCACTATGTTCATAGCAGCCTTATTTATAATACCCAGAAGCTGGAAAGAACCAAGATGCCCTTCAACAGAGGAATGGATACAGAAAATGTGGTACATCTATACAATGGAATACTACTCAGCTATTAAAAACAATGACTTTATGAAATTCATAGGCAAATGGATGGAACTGGAAAATATCATCCTGAGTGATGTAACCCAATCACACAAAAACACACATGGTATGCACTCATTGATAAGTGGCTATTAGCCCAAATGCTTGAATTACCCTAGATGCACAGAACACATGAAACTCAAGAAGGATGACCAAAACGTGGATGCTTCACTCCTTCTTTAAAAGGGGAACAAGAATACCCTTGGGAGGGAATAGGGAGGCAAAGTTTAGAACAGAGGCAGAAGGAACACTCATTCAGAGCCTGCCCCACATGTAGCCCATACATACACAGCCACTGAACTAGGTAAGATGGGTGAAGCAAAGAAGTGCAGGCTGACAGGAACTGGATGTAGATCTCGCCTGAGAGACACAGCCAGAATACAGCAAATACATAGGTGAAGGCCACCAGCAAACCACTGAAATGAGAATGGGACCCCCATTGAAGGAATCAGAGAAAGGACTGAAAGATCTGAAGGGGCTTGAGACCCCATATGAACAATAATGCCAACCAACCAGAGCTTCCAGGGACTAAGCCACTACCCAAAGACTATACATGGACTGACCCTGGGCTCCAACCTCATAGGTAAGAATGAATAGCCTAGTAAGAGCACCAGTGGATGGGGAAGCCCTTGGTCCTGCCAAGACTGAACCCCCAGTGAACGTGATTGTTGGGGGGAGGGTGGTAATGGGGGGAGGATGGGGAGGGGAACACGCATTGAGAAGGGGAGGGGGAGTGGTTAGGGGGATGTTGGCCAGGAAACCGGGAAGGGGAATAACAATTGAATGTAAATAAGAAATACTCAAGTTAATAAAGATGGAAAAAAAAGACTTGTTATGCAGAAAACAAAAAAACAACAACAAAAAAATCCCCCTGGAATCCAGGCCCCCAGGACTGACTCAGACTTCCATTAAGCAGGCAGGTTTGCTATCATGACCTCCATAGACGTTTTTAGTCTCCTCCTCCTCCTCTTCTTCCTCCTCCTTCTCCTCCTTCTCCTCCTCCTCCTTTTCCTCCTCCTCCTCCCTCTCCTCCTCCTTTTTTTTCAGAGACCACGTGATCAGTTTCCAGGAAAAAGGAAAGCAGAAGAGACATGTTTATGCAGAATGCAACAGTTTGGGCCTTCTTTTGCTGTAAAGGAACTCTTATTTCTGAACCTAGCAGAAAAGAGTTTCTCTTGTTTGTTCCGATTTCTTTCCTCCAGCTGCTTTTCTCCAAAGTCTCTGCACCTGGAAGAGACTGCAAGGTGTCAGTCACATGGTGCGAACCTCCCAGGAGGATTTATCTACAAATACTCCTTAAATGATCACACCATGTTAGGAACATTTGTAGTCAAATCAAACATACATTTTTTTAAAATAATTTTTCTATCAGTTAAGTTTAGGTTTGGTTGGATGGTAGTCATTTCGCCCTGCAAAGTGTCCCACCTCTGGTCTTAGAAGCTAAGCAGGTCCAGTCAGTCCTTGGATGGGAGGAGAGAAGATTCTATCCCATATCAAAGATGTCTGGAGGCAGTGTTAACTCCAGAAGGGCTTCTTCAGGACTGACTCATGCCTTTTAGCTCTCAGGTAAATATATACTATTCCAAGACTGTGGCTTTAGTCATGAAGATCACATCCCGGTCAAGGAAGAAGGATGCAAAAGAAAGACAATAGATGTGTCAGGCTCCTGTAAGCAGCTTTCCTAGAGGTATGGCCTAATACCTCATTGGTCAGACACAATCATATGGCCACATCTAGCGTTAGAGAGAATACAAACTAGTGTTTCAGGAGCCGAATGTTAGAGAGTGTTTTTAAGTCTTTCCCTTCCCCTACTCCTTCACTCACCTCCCTTCCTTACTCTCTCCTTCCTTCACCCCTTCCTTCATTCCTCCCTCCATCAGTCCCTCCTTTTTTATGTGGGGGATTGAACTCAAAGCCTTGTGTATTCTAGATAGGGACTCCCTTCCCTGAGCTACATTTTTAACCTCTTCTCTTCTCTTCTCTTCTCTTCTCTTCTCTTCTCTTCTCTTCTCTTCTCTTCTCTTCTCTTCTCTTCTCTTCTCCTCTCCTCTCCTCTCCTCTCCTCTCCTCTTCTTTTTTCTGTCTTCTTTTCTCTCTCTCTCTCTCTCTCTCTCTCTCTCTCTCTCTCCTTTTCCTCCTCCTCCTCCTCCTCCTCCTCCTCCTCCTCCTCCTCCTCCTCCTCCTCCTCCTCCTCCTCCTCCTCCTCCTCCTCCTCCTCCTCCTCTCTTCTTCTTCTTCTTCTTCTTCTTCTTCTTCTTCTTCTTCTTCTTCTTCTTCTTCTTCTTCTTCTTCTTCTTCTTCTTCTTCTTCTTCTTCTTCACCAAATTTGATGCAATGCTGGCTAGGTAAAAAAGGACTCTGGCCATTTCTAACCCTGGGTTCCCAAGAAGTGACCACGAGTCACATTTCCCAGGGGCTTAAAAAGGCAAAACCTTTTAAATTCACCATATTTCCCATGAGATCCAATCAGGGGCAAGCATACATCTTTTTTTTTTATTAACTTGAATATTTCTTATATACATTTGAGTGTTATTCCCTTTCGGTTTCGGGCAAATATCCCCTCCCCCTCCCTTCCTTATGGGTGTTCCCCTCCCCACCCTCCCCCATTGCCGCCCTCCCCCCAACTGTCTAGTTCACTGGGGGTTCAGTCTTAGCAGGACCCAGGGCTTCCCCTTCCACTGGTGCTCTTACTAGGATATTCATTGCTACCTATGAGGTCAGAGTCCAGGGTCAGTCCATGTATAGTCTTTAGGTAGTGGCTTAGTCCCTGGAAGCTCTGGTTGGCAAGCATACATCTTGATGTATTTCCTTCCTATGTACCTCCTGCCCACATATGATCAACACATTCAGTGCAGATGGGTCAAACAAAATATTTTGAGGAGAAAGAAACATGTGGCTTGTTATTTCCAATAACTATGACTCCTAGCATTCCAGGAAATTACCTTGCCCTGGGGCAGGTGGGGCTGACAAGTTAATTTTGTCTCTTACATTTCCCTCTTGGGTTGTATCCTGAGTTAAATCCTTAACTCTGTCATGGGTACCTGTTTATACTGGGATTCAGTATCCATCAGCTTAATGGTACCCAGACAGGAAACAGAAGGGTTAAAGGTCCTGTGATGACTGACATCAAATTACTACCTAGGAGGAGCCTGGAAATAAGAACAGGGACCAGTTATTCATTTTATGTCAGGTCCCCTTTTTGCAAATGTTTTTAAAGAACAGCCAGATTACAATCCCAAATGGTTTGTATAGAAACACTTTTTTTTAAAAAAAGATTGATTTATTTTATTTATGTGAGTGCACTGTCACTCTCTTCTGTCATACCAGAG
The DNA here is from genome assembly GCF_011064425.1 of Rattus rattus. NCBI lineage: Eukaryota > Metazoa > Chordata > Mammalia > Rodentia > Muridae > Rattus > Rattus rattus. The sequence continues at coordinate 78,197,267 of NC_046155.1, read as the reverse complement.
AGGGCATCAGATCCCATTACAGATGGTTGTGAACTACCATGTGGTTGCTGGGAATTGAACTCAGGACCTCTGGAAGAGCAATCAGTTCTCTTAATCACCGAGCCATCTCTCCATCCCCTAAACCTTTTTTTAAAAGTCATACAATACCTTGTTCTCCATAAAGTAGGCCAAGTGCCCTATTATAATGTAGAATTATTTTAGTTAATGAATCCACTTGTTGATAAAGCTGGGCACATTTTCCTGGTATGCTAATTGGCATGATAGGTAGCCATTTTGTCCCCTATGCTGGGGAGTTTACTTTTGAGTTAGTATTTCAGCCCACTGCGGGGACAAGGGATGATGTAGTATTTCTGAAACTGGCTGAAAGTAAGGTGTCACTGTCAAGGCACGGGAAGGCTGAAAGGTCAGTCTAAGGCTGGGCAATGGGGCATTCATCAGAGAGCATTTGGTTAGCTGGCCTGGCTGAAGAGACAGATAGCAGTCACATCAGTTGGAATGGTTGACATTAGCTTTCTGTAAGTCCAGAGAGCAGCAGTTTGCAGTCTGCAACTGATTCCTGGATGGTATCTGTCAGCCAAGTGCAGTTCTGCTGAGACAGAAACAGACCAGGAAGAGAAGTTAGAGGAAAATCTTAGTTTTGGAACTTTCAGCCCCATAGTCTTACAGATTGGGAGATGCGAGGAGACTAAAGACCAGGGGAGAGAGATCTTGTCCTCAGGAATGGCCAGGTGGGGAAACTTAGGCTGTACTTACCTGGAGTTCACTTGACCCATGACAGGTGGATCCATGTTTTATGGTCTCTCTACTCCCTGAAGTGTCTTTATATCTTTTCTTTCTTTCTTTCTTTCTTTCTTTCTTTCTTTCTTTCTTTCTTTCTTTCTTTCTTTCTTTCTTTTTTTTTCAAGATTTATTTATTTATTTTATGTACAGCATTCTGCCTGCATATGTCACTGCAGGCCAGACGAGGGCACCAGATCTCATTACAGATGGTTGTGAGCCACCATGTGGTTGCTGGGAATTGAACTCATGACCTCTGGAAGAGCAGTCAGTGCTCTTAACCACTGAGCCATCTCTCCAGCCCTCTTTATATCTTTCTTAATGTCACCTCAGATCAACCTTGTTTCAGGAAAAGTATGCACTTTTGTTTTCTGGTTTGCTATTTACCCACGCCCACAGTGTGTAGATACATGCTTTATTCTGTTTAACCATCCCTCAAACATACCAACAATAAAAATAAAATTGTGCATTGGGCAATAGTTCCTGGGAAATTTGAACTACATAGGTAAACTTAAACGTAGAAAAGCCCACTTATCAGTGGTTCATTTCGTCTGTTCACTGCTTTCAACTGGAGTTGTTTAGACCCCATGAGGGTTCCTCCTAAGATGCACGTCTCAATTAGAGTGTGTCCTGAAGATTGGCCTTTGAGGGTGGGTCCCTACTAACTGTGGCGATGGCATTTGGATTCCTGCAGTCTTTACTCTGAGTCTCCAGGTCTTTCAAAGTGTTCTCCTCAGGCACCCATATATTCACCCTGGGGACTGACCAGATTTACAGTACAGGAGAGATAGGTGGGAGCTAGGAGCAGTAGGAGAATTTCCCCCATTGTCCTCTCCCTGGAGTAGGAAGAAAGCATGAGAAAGACTAGAAAGAAGCATATAGCTTTCTTTCTGAACTTTTGCCATAGAAAGTCTCTTATGTAGGGAAAGCTGAAGGCTATGATTGCTACCAAAATCAATTTCCTAACTCTTTAGACCTTATAACTATTCACTGGAAACCAGGAGTTGCTGCCTGTTGATCAGATTCAGCCTGAATATATGGCCTGTATAACACTGAAAAATTGGTTAGCACTGTTTTGAAATGGAATATTTCTCACAAAAATTTAGATAGCTAGCTTTTCTTTTTCTAAGAGTAAAATCGACATATCTTGTAGTTGTGTCCAGTAGTTCACACAGAGGGAATTAATGACACACAGAGCTCATTGCTATGGCAAATATTCCAGAGGGCCAATGTAAAAGGAGGAAACATTTGTTTTGGCTTATGGTTTTGGAGGTTTTAGATTACATTTGATTTGCTCTGTTCTTTGCAGCGTGTGGTGGAGTGGGGCATCATGGTAAAGGGTGTGGCAAAGCAAGTTGCTCCCCTCAAGGCATCCAGGAAGGAGAGGCAGAGAAGGGTGGGGGAGAAGGAGAAGGAGAGAACGAAAGAGGGAGAGGGAGGGAGGGCGAGAGGAGGAGAGAAGGGGAGAGATGAACCTGATGTGTATGAGAGAGAGAGAGAGAGAGAGAGAGAGAGAGAGAGAGAGAGAGAGGAAGGAGGAGGAGGAAAAGGGGAAGAGAAAGAGGAGGAAGAGGAGAAAGAAGAGAAGGAGGAGGAAGAAGAAGAGGAGGAAGAAGAGGAGGAAGAGAAAGAGGAGGAGGAGGAGGAAGAAGAAGGGGAGGAGGAGGAGAAAGAGGGAGGAGGAGGAGAAAGAGGGAGGGGAGGGAAGAAGAGGGAGGAGGAGGGGAGAGAGGAGGAGGAAGAAGAAGGGGGAGGAGGAGGAAGAGGAGGAGGAGGAGGAAGAGGAGGAGGAGGAGGAGGAAGAGGAAGAGGAGGAGGAGGAAGAAGAGGAGGAGGAAGAAGAGGAGGAAGGAAGAAGAGGAGGAGGAGGAGGAGGAAGAGAAGAAGAGGAGGAGGAAGAGAGAAGAGGAGGAGGAGGAAGAGGAGGAGGAAGAGGAGGAGGAGGAGGAGGAGGAGGAGGAGGAGGAGGAGGAGAAGAAGGAGGAGGAGGAGGAGGAAAGAGGAGGAGGAGGAGGAGGAGGAGGAGGAAGAGGAGGAGGAGGAGGAGGAGGAAGAGGAGGAGGGGGAAGAGGAGGAGGAGGAGGAGGAAGAGGAGGAGGAGAAAGAGGAGGAGGAGGAGGAAGAGGAAGAGGAAGAGGAAGAGGAGGAGATCCTGGTCCCATTTTGGGCGATACCGTACAGATTCAGGCTTACTGTTTCTGACAGACACACTGAGAAGTGTGCTTTAGGCATCATCTAGCTATGTCTCAATCCAATCAAGTTGATAGTCAAGACTGCCTGCCCACCACTGAAGAGACCAGGAGTCACTGTTCCCTTGTATGGGGTAATGGTATCAGCTGGCCTGTTTTACTCTTCTAGTTGTTTGGATCCTATGGACATCAGAGCTGTGTTGCTGCCCTCTGCTTTAGTCTACCATACCTGTCCACAGCTAATCACGGCTATTCTGGCTATTCCAAATATTCCACATGTATCTAGTCTTCCCTCATCATTTCTGACTCTTCTATGCCTGGCTTCATTGTGGATTTGTTGTGGTTCATGGATGGGACATTTGCACCTGATATCTCTGAATTTGACTTTCAGTTCAGTGTCATTGGACCTGTAGGGTCTTCTCGCTTCAGGTCACCTGGAGTAGTAAAGCATCCTAAGCCAGTTTAGCTCTTCTAGACCCGACCCTTGGTAGTGCTTTACTGCCTTGGTGTCTATGTTGGGATGACTGTATCATCCAAAAAGGGGAGATTCAGACAGTCAACATATTACAGAAGCACATTTGCAAACCTAGATGCTATGATTGGTGAATTAAAAATGGTTCTTAATCATCCTCCAAAAGTCTAACCTTACCTCAGTTGCTCCCATGCTGTGATGCTCTGTCAGCCAGAGGGACCTAGGGAAGAAAGTAGGTGTGGCAAGGAGTCAGGTTACAGGTCCTAGGGATGAAGTGGCAAGTGGGGAATTGAAGAGCTTTGCCAACTGATAGGTTTGAAGTCTGTGTCCATGAAGACCAGATGGCCTAGATCCAAGTAAAGCTAGCTGCTAACATTGTGTGGCAGCCTAAGTCTTGAAGCGACAATCATACTACAGATATTTTTCTATTTCAAAGTGTCAAACTTTCACAGACGATTGCTCAATTTATATCAGAAACAGACTTTTCGGGATCTTCAGCAGAGATGAATCCAATCCTATACAGTTCATAGCTTACTTTACACCAGTCAGTACAGTTAATCAGACAGACTCACCTAAGTTAAAGCCCTCACCCAAGATCAGCCTGGCTACTACTTTTACATTTGTTTCCAGTGTGCTTTCTCTGTAAGTGTGTGTGTGTGTGTGTGTGTGTGTGTGTGTGTGTGTGTTTATTGTCTATTTTATAAAGCATGAGTCAAATAATAGGATGGAGTTTTGTTCATATTCTGATGATAAGTGTGCATTTCTCTATGTTGTTAAATATTTTTTTAAAAAATAATTTTAAGGGATGCTCATTTCATCATCTGGATCTGATGTACGTGATAATTTTATTGTTGAAGGCTTTGATTACTTTCATTAGTAAAAATAATGCTGAGATAAGAGACACTTTCTTCATAAACCTTTGATTCTGTGGATATTTCTTTAGATGAAATTTATGATGAGAGAATTTTATAAAATATTTTTGGTTCATTTGCTTGAATTACAGGTAGATAATCATACATGCTAATGAGAAGTGTTGCCACTTCCTTTTCAATAATTGCAGGCTTTATTTATTTATGTTTCTTGTCTTATTGCATTGGCCAGACCTTTCAAGGCAACATTGAATAATTAGGCTCTTAGCAGGCCTACTTGTTCTGCTTCAATTTTTAATGCGTCAGCTTCTGGTGTTTCACTGCAGTATTGCATATGCTTATATTTTATTTAGGGATTTTGCATTTATATTCATAGTTGAAATTGGTCTGTAGTTTTCTTTTTTTGTGTGTGTTTTTCTTTGTCAAGTTTTGTAATGGGGTTATGTGAGCTATGCGAAATATAATAGGTTTCTCTTCAGCAGAGACATTTTCTGTGTCAGGAGGAGATAGCAATTTCCAACAGGCAAACATGCTAGATATTTGACAGGCTGGCTGGGCTGTTTTCTTTCAAAGATGCAGACAGAAGATACATAATTGAATTCCCACACTCAGCTCAAACTGGTTATCCTGTCAGGAAGCTGGCATGTGAGATGATGTGCAATTGCTTCAATTACAAGAATTGAAGCATTTAGACAATTCTCCCTCTTCTGTTGGAGATGCAGCCTCAGCCTTTGAGTTTGAAGCTGTCAGGAGTCCAATTTAGCCACTTTCCAACCCAAGGAGTTTGCTGTGGGCTGTTATCGGCCCTGTTGTTACAACAGTGTTAATAGAGACCTCACTGGCCATTAAATACATTTTGTGCAGGTCCTTCCTTCTTAGGGTTTGCTGGTATAATTGTAGAAAGACGTTCAATGGTCAGAGCTCATCTATTTGCAGGATCTCCCTCCTGGACCCAGCTGTAGTGGTACTCAAGTCTCAGGTCAGCTCGGCCAGAGGGAGGCTCTGTTCTTTTGCCACCGCAGAACTGAGACTATGTCCAGTCTAACTTAGTTATTTGCTAAGCACCATGCCTGCTCCTTCCAAGTTATCCCAGGGACTTGTGTTCTCTTTACCTTTTATTTATACCACCCATCATAGACTTTTCTTTGAATGATAAAGATCACAGGACAGGTCCACTCTTTCCTTTCTTCCAGTTTATCTATGTTTATCTATTCAAAGGTCAGTCACAGTGATGTTTTTAAAATGCCAGAAAGTTCACCAATAACCAGACTTGATTGCTTTTTAAATTTTTTAATTAATTGATATTATTTGGTCGCCTTTCCCCATTTGTGTGTGTGTTTACACTCATCTCTCTCTCTCTCTCTCTCTCTCTCTCTCTCTCTCTCTCTGTGTGTGTGTGTGTGTGTGTGTGTGTGTTTACATGTTTACATGCAGGTGCTTGTGGAGACCTGAAGTTGATGTGAAAATCATTCTTAGCTGCTTGCACACCCTAATCCTTGAGGCAGGGTCTCATTGAAACCCACACCTCACCTCTGTGGCTTATCTCACTAGATGGGTTGCTCTGGTGTTCTGTCAATGCCTCAGAGGCTAGGATTACAGGGAGGCTGCTTGACCACCCTGGCCTTTATGTGAATGATGGGGTCCTAAGTTTGGATCTTCATAATTATACAGTCAGGGCTTAAACTAGTGAGCCATTCCCCCAGCTCATCTTTTTTTGTCTTTTTCCCATTTAACCTTACTGATTCTCCAAGGGATTCCCAGCATTCCTTGGTATGTCCTACACAGCAAGCTCAACTCTCATCCCCATGTCACCTTCTAGCTTGATTTTCTGTAAGCCAGAGAGATGGCAACTTCTTATATTTCTGTGCACAACTCTTACCACGGCCACAATCTTTTAAAATGGCTTTCTTTTAAAATGAGTGCTTCCTGGCCCTCTGAGTTTGGTGGTTTATTTTTTCATTATACTTGTTTAATGGTTCATATAATCCTACACTCTACTTGGATGCTTCCCTGGGCATGGGAAAGGCAGAGAACACAAGGGTTTGTGCTCTGTTTCCCCAATATTTAGTATATTTAGTGTACAATAGGTGCTCAGTAGTATCAGTGAAATTAACAATGGGTTCATCTTGGGAAAGTCTGTATTCACCCATTACAATGTTTCTTTGTCTGTCTGTCTTGGACGGTGATCCCCAAGTGAGAAGAGAATTGAACTAATCTTTCACTTTCAAATCTGAGGGATGTGTTTATAGGTATTAAATAAATAAATGGGTAATTTTTTGTATTCAATTACAATAGCGCAACTTCAAAATGATAATTTGAAATTAAAAGACTGGATTCTATGCCCAAATCTGTTCCGTGTGTGTGTGTGTGTGTGTGTGTGTGTGTGTGTGTGTGTGTGTGTGAGTGCCCGTGCACGTACACATATGAGGTGTTCTGAGAAAGGATCTCACTATGGAGACCAGGCTGGGGCCAGGAATCCCAGACTTTCCAGCATCGGCTTCCTGAGCACTAGGATTACAAATGTGTGCCCCAATCCCTGGCTTTTACATCGATGGTGTCTGAGTCTTTCTATTTCTCCCCATTTCAGTGTCATAGTCTGCAAGACCATGATTCCGGCTTGCTTACAGGGTTAAATGTAAGTATGGAGGGCTAGGCATGATGCAAGAGTGACGCCTCACTGCTTTAAGGTGGTGTGATATATGAAGCCGAGCAGATGTCTGTTGAGTGTTTGCTGTGTGTACACACTTACAGCAATCATATTCTTTTTACTTCCTGCTCGTTTTGGTTAAAATATGCCTTCCTTTCACCTGTGTGGTCATTGAGCCTCAGAGAGTCAAATAACTCAACTAGATGTCACACTGGATAAATGGCTACACCAAGCTTCCAGTGCAACTGGAATTGTGGAAAAGATGGCAGGAATTGGTCCCAGGGTACTTGGGCTCCAGTCTTGCTTCTTTGATTTGCTAGTTGTGTTATCCAGAGACTTATCTCTTAGACTCCCAAACCTCAACTTTCCAATCTATCAAAGGGGGCATAAAATATTTACCTTATAGAGCTGTTGTGGAAACTGTAAATAATTTTGCAATTTGTTGGGCTGTATACATTAGCTGTCTGCCTTACTACTGATCATTTTTTTTCTGGAGCTCTTTAGAAAGAGTGGCTTTTTCAGTACTAATACTCTTGGTTCCTTGCTTTTTTTTTTTTTTTAATATCACATGTTTTGTGTCACAGTGTAAGAACTGGAGCTTGAACCATGATAGATTCAATTCTAGTCTTAGTTTGGGCATTTGCTGGCTTGAGTACATTTTTAACCTCTTTAAGCTTTGGATCCAGTCTCCTTACATGGCTCTTAGGTTTTAGGATTGTGTGCTGTGGCTGGGCACAATGACACAGAAACAGCTTTTGTCAGCTCTCAGCTTAGCAATGCCCAAATAAGGAGTCACAATAGGGCATTATGCATTGTACATGTTCCAAAAACACTTTAGTGCGAACTAGACCAATCTGAGACTCAAATTAGCCCAGACATGGATATTATTAGTTTCACTTTTTATAAATGAAGTCATCATTGCCTGGCAATTTCAGTAATTTCTCCAGAGTCACCCCACAGGGCTCATCCATATCTAGAATTTCTTTTCTGCTTTGAGATCAATGCCTCATCCACGTGGCATGGTGATAGAAAGCCAGAGAGGATTTAGAGGCTCTCAGGGAGGATGGAAAAAGTGAAACTCACATGAAGCTTCTGAGGAATAGCTCAGAGTCTTCCCAGCAGAGAGCATGCTGGGAATATGAGTTTCTTAAGGATGCTGAGAGAGTTATCGAACTGACAAAGCATAGACAGTAGCCCTATCAAATGACTTCTCTTGTCTTGTAGTCCTGTACTATGACCCAGAGGTAGCCAACTGGCTGGGATTATTAGTGGCTATCCACATGGCTTTGTGCAGATACATACCTGGCCATCAAACCTGCTCCATAAATCCTATGTTTGGGAAAGCTCATGCTAGTGATGGCTAAATTGCAAGGATAGCTAAAGATCACCAGTAGATCCTTTGAAAGCATGTACAGTTACATGTATGATTTCTTTTTATCTTTTCTTTTTGAGGCTGGTTCTCACTATATTGACTTTCTGGGGCTAAAAGTATGTGCCACCATGCCTGGCTACATCAGTCTTTTCTGACACATATTAAAAAGAACTCTACTCCTTGAGAGTTGTCCTATATTTCCTTAATGTTGTATAACTTAATTATTGACTGATCTATATCATTAAGAAGATTGAAGCACTTAAAAAGATAGCTCTTTGGGAATTTTGTACAACCTATTTTGATTGTGTATCACTCCTCCCCCAACTCCCAGATCCACTTCCACTGCTCCCCCCCACAAAAGAGGACAGTGTGTGTCCTCTTTTTCCTTAAACAATTAAGTGCAACTTTTGCTTGGAGGTGTGACTTTCCATGGGAGCACAGTGGGCCTACCGGGGGCTACAGTCTTAAAGAAGATGAACAGATTTTACCTCTCTAAGCAGTTATCAGTTAACAGCAGCCCCTCTGCTGGGGCGAGAGTCTGCCTACCTTCCCTCTTCATCCTGGAATTTTGTCTGGCCTGAGCTTAGGCAGGTCTTATCCATGCTGTCACAAAAGCTCTGAGTCAGTATGCACAACTGCTCTGTGGCAGTGACTGTGGCCTGCAGCCATCCTTTGCGCCGTGTTCTCTTCTGCAATGAACCTTGAGCTTTGGGAGGGAGGTGACATGGATATCCAGCTTAGGGCTCAGCATCCCAGGGTCTCTTATTCTCTGCCCCTTGACCATCTACTGAAGAAAAAAAGCTTCTCTGCTGAGGGCTTTACATCTTTGTCTCTGAGTCACATTGAGGTCATCACACCGAGTCTTTTTATGACATATTATTTTGTCATATTATTTTGTCAAGACGTGTCTATTACTTATCAGACAGTATTACATTTCTGCATGCAAACTCCATAGATGGAAAAGGGAAGCTGGAATCTTTACGTCAACTTGCGATACTTGAAAAGAAGCAAGCACTGGCTTTGGAGTCTTGTTGAAGGTCTGAGTCCCCACTTACTGCCTAGGTCTTTGGGTAATTGAGTTAAGCCTCAAAGCTTCCTAGGGAGAAAGATTGCATCAACGTCCAAGTGTACCACCACTTCAACCGTTAAAGAGGAAAATGCCTTTCAAAATGACCCTGGCTTAGAACCTTATCACTTGAGCTTCAGATTAGCAATGGGGAATCAGATCAGAAACCCCAAGACATTAGCTTTAGAGTGCCCGGTCATTACATTATAAGCTTGAACAGAGTGGGAGGGTGTGGGAAGAGGGTGGGACAGAGAGAGGGATTACAATGTGAATGACTTTCTAATGCATGAACAGCTAATATTTGTGCTTGTGCCAAATGTCAAGTCATATAAGGACTTGTTTCAGCCATCCTGGGAAGAAAGGGGTGTGTGTGTGTGTGTGTGTGTGTGTGTGTGTGTGTGTGTGTGTATGTGTGTATGTGTGTGTGTATGTGTGTGTGTGTGTGTGTGTGTGTGTGTGTGTGTGTGTGTGTGTGTGTGTGTATCTGTGTGTATCTGTGTGTATGTGTGTGTGTGTGTGTGTGTGTGTGTGTGTGTATGTGTGTGTGTGTGTATGTGTGTGTGTGTGTGTGTGTGTGTGTGTGTGTGTGTGTGTATGTGTGTGTGTGTGTGTGTGTGTATGTGTGTGTGTGTGTATGTGTGTGTGTGTGTGTGTGTGTGTGTGTGTATGTGTGTGTGTATGTATATGTGTGTATATGTATGTGTGTGTGTGTGTGTGTGTGTGTGTGTGTGATTTATTGTAAATCCTGCATTACAGGTATGCACACTCTAAGCATGAGAACATTGGAGCACTTGCTTCATGTCATCATGGAGGAAGTGGAGTCAAGAATGGTGACTAGGAACCTACTAACTATACCTGTGCTACAGTTTCTCTAGCACTCAGAGGAGTTTCTTGTGCTCAGTGCTATTGACATCTTGACTGGTAACTGTCCTGGAAGTTCCAGGTTGTTCAGGAACATTCAGTGGCAGACCCATCATCCCGTGCCAGCTATGAACACCTCAGAAGTCTCCAGGTTTTACAGCAGGAGGGAGCAGCATTGATTTGAAGCCTGGCTCAGCCATTTGCCACCCGTGTAAACTCAGATAAAAATCTGTTAGTTTTTCTGAGGCTCAATCACCTCATACAAAAGAAAGACAATTTTTTTTATTTATTTTACATTTTCATTTTTTTTAGATCAGGAGTCTAGATTAAAATGATACATGTGATGTTCCTTAACATAGTAAGTGCTCAATAAACAGTGGCACCATGCTAATTAACACACAATTGTATCACGATGGATATACTTCTTCATGTACTCATATACCCTCTTTAAGCCTATGAGACAAATGGGGATTATGATCATGATATTGGAAAACCATAGCATAGAGAAACATGGCAATCACCCAGATAAATTGCACACAATTTACATAATCTCCCTCTAGTTGTTTACTTCTGTAAAATGGAATGGAAATCCTCTTTCATTTATGGAAATCGGAGCAGTCTTCCCACCCCCACAATGATGATAGTGGGTAACATTTATTGCGTCTTTACAATAGATCAGAAACTGTGCTTAACTTCTCTTTCATTCACGTATTATTTGTTCTTTACAAAAATCCTGCAATTATCCTGGTAGTGGGTTGATTTTTGTAATGGTCCACATTTGCGTCTGCCTGGCACTCTTTGTCTATGTGCTCTGTATTCATTCCTTTTGGTGGATACCTTCCCACACTCACGATGATGGGCTTGATCACGTGACTGCTTTGCCTATGGGAGACTGAGAGATGTGATGAGAAGAGAGACTTGGAAAGAGCTTATGTGCTGGGACTTGGCTTCCTGCTGCTTTTGGAAGCCTGAGCTGCTATGGGAACAAACCCAGACTCTCCTGCTGGATAATGACTGTCTTTGCTTCCAACCAGCCTGTTCCCCCAAACTAGTGGCTCACTCCAGCTGCATGAAGGATGTTCACTAAAACCAGAAGAGCTCCTCAGATTAGCTGGGCCTCAATTACCACTCTAGACTCATGCTGTAATAAGTAGGGGTTGATTTCAGCTCCTGTATGTGGCCTGCTTTACTGAGGGTACAGGAAAAGCTAATGGAAATGATTCCTTTTCAAACGAGGATGGATTGGGCCTAAGAGGTTAAAAGTGTTCCTTTGCCAGCAAACCATAGCAAATGGGAAATGAGCTGGTTGACGCTGGTATTCACATAGGGGAGATGCCTTGGGAGTAAGAAAGACAGAACCAAGCAAGAAGGTCCCAGTAGACAAAGGTTATTTTGGGGAGATGAGAATGAAGCTTTGGCGAGGGAGTGCTCAGCTCCGTTCTCCGCCTCTCCTACTCTTCCCTAAGTGACCAGGAAGAACAGCAACAGAGGAGCTTTCTGCACGGATAGCAGGACACGTGTCTGAGTTTCTCAGACCTGGGGCAGCAAAAAAGGATGGTGGAGGATCCTGGTCACAGCCCAAGAGATGATCAAGGATGTGCCACAGCATCCCCTGGTAGAAGTTCAGTGTGAAAGCTGTCTTCTGCTAGAGTCTTTGATCTCCATTTTCCCAGTGTGTTAGCTATTCTGAGCTTCTCCTCAACAATAGAATCTCTGTGGCTTCCACTTTCTGGTACTTTAGGAGATGGAGAGGTTGTCTCCCCAGTGCTCCCCAGCCTTCAGAGGAAAGTGGACACTGGCCACATTCTTTAGTACGCACAGTGCGAGTTGTGCAGCAGTGGGTGTGGCCACTCTAAAACGTGCCTGTGTTGGGATTCTTCCTTCTCCGCTTTCAAGGAAGATTCAGGGTCCACACTGAGGAGGAAGGCCATCCACCTGTTCTCTTCCTCCTACCTTGGCATTTGGTTGTGCTCACAGCAAGTTCTCAGATGTTAGAGGGCACTCATTTGTTTTCTCCATTAAAAAAGAAAAACTGGCACAAAGACGGAAGCAATAACTTCCGGCAAGCTGGGAATAGTGGTTCACACCAGCAACCGAGGACCTTGACAGGGCTGAGGCCAGGAATTTTGTGAGAGTCAGATCAGTCTGGGATCTGTAGGGAGACTCTGTCTCAAAAACAAAAACAAAAACAAACAAAAGAACATAAATGAAAACAAAAATAAACCCAATAACGCGCAGCACAAACAGATCTCATGACTGAAAAGCAAGAACACCCAGGTACATCTTGCAAGGTGGAGCCATCTTTTTCCAGCACCCCTCTGGGACCCAGCCCCTAGGAAAGAGAAACTCTTTGTTTCCTGTCGGGCTTTTAAACTCACTCTACTGCACTGTGATGCACTCCGTAGCCGGCTTCTTTCTCTAAGTCTGCTGAAGCATTCAGTTTTTATGTCTTCATTTTTACGGCCCACGGTATAGACAGTATAGTACATAGGTGTCCAGAGTTCCTTCAAGTGAAGACCTGTGTTCAAATCCAGACTTAGCTTCCTGGCTGCCTGACAATGGTGTGTGGGGGAGATTTTCTGACTGGAGCTAAGTGAGGCTATCTGACAGGGGTTTTGGAGGACAGGAAGTGAAATCAAACATTGCCAGACCCCTGGAACAGCGTAAACACCAAAAGGATGTTATTTATCCTTTCCTGTGCTAGCTCAGCTGTCAATGGGGACGAAGGCTGGGCCATATGGAATGTCCCAGATCACTGGGTTGGGTCTTCTGCAATTACATCTCATGCTCCTCATTTGCATATATCTGTTCTCCCAAAGAAGTGCCACAGAGGCCTCTTTTCTCTTTCGCTCACATCAAGCACTGGCCTTCCTAGGTGCCTTCTGTAAGAAGAGAATGGCTGCAGGATTGCTAGGGCCAGGGCAGGTTGGTTTTTCTTGGATTCCCTTCTGAATATGCAATCTTAGTTGTCGTCTGCCTGGCCCTGAAGATTATTAAGCACTCTGTAAGGAAAGTAGTCCTTAAAAAATGGTTCTAATGCAGCCATAATTGAGAAAAGCCACTTACCATTGCATTGCAGTCCTGCCTCCTTGTCTGTGGTCCAGCTAGCAGCTGCCCATGACCTTGGCAAAGAGGAGGCAGCTTGCCTTGATCCAACTCAATTACCAGGAGACAACCTCTGAGACTTGGTTAAATAAGGATTCTCATTCCTGTTCCTTTCTCTTTTTTTTCCCCATTTTTTTTGAAAGCTTAGCAGACAAAGCATTTGCTGGGGACAGTAAGGACAGATATGTATAATGACGGAGGACCGTGTTCAGTTTTCCCGGGGAGAGATTGTGTATCAGTCCATAGATGTGCACACTCTGTCTTCTCACAGAGCTTCAAAAACCTGGCTCCGGAGAGCTGCTCCAGCACTGCACGGCCGGCTGGTTAGTGCGTAACGTAACACTTGCTTTCAGACTCATAAATATTTTAACTCTTCTTTCACTTTTGGATCCCCTGTTTCAAAGCTAAACTCTTCTTACTTTGTTACCAGAATTGCACTTTCTGCACCACGTTGGAGCAGCTTTCCTTTCTACCTAAGGCTTGCTTTAGGGGGAAATTTGTCTTCCTCTCTCTTCCTTTCTTCCGCCCTTAAAGGCCTGGTTCTTAAGTTCCTTTGTTGGGCAATATTTTACTTTCTTCTCACTGTGTGTACTTCCATAGGGAGGTTAGTTCAGCAGACACAGGTTGGTTCTTTCTCAGCCTCTGTGCTAAGACATCTGTGTACACACAGACACACAGACATACAGAGAGAGATAGGTGTATACTGTATATTTAGAGATATGGGGAGCCTGGAAAGCTGTTTTCTCTATATACGTCATTAATGCTTTGTGCTGTTGTATTAACCATCTGTGTATGTAGGAGAAAGACATCTTTGCACAGAATAGATAACAGATAAACATTACAGAGCCGTCGAGAGCCTAGACTGTAGCATGGTGAGAAGAATGCAAATGGAGTATAGCTGACAACTGGGGCTGTCGGGGAGGATGGCAGTAAATGAGCTGAAGAGACAAGTGGGCTTCCTTCGAGAAGTCTTTGCACATTGGAATCAAGTATTGGGTTTGGTAGCAGGGAAAATGGCTCGGTTGGTAAAGTCCACACCATGCAGATATAAAGACCTGAGTCTGGATCCCAAATACCCACATAAAAGCTGTGCATGCTGGGCTGTACCTGTATATCTGTATTTCTAGCACTGGGGCGTTAGAGCCAGGCGGACTCATGGATTTCACTAGCCAACCAGTCTAGCTACTTAGTGAGTTCTGGACTCAAAACCAAGCCTAAAAATAAATGTATGTGTGCACCGTTACATTTTGCATCTCTCTCTCTCTCTCTCTCTCTCTCTCTCTCTCTCTCTCTCACACACACACACACACACACACACACACACACACACACACACACACATACAACACAGACATGAAAATCTGAGCTTGAAATCAGTACAAGATATTCTGTACTCCTTCAATTGGCCCAATCCCAAATAAAATTTTTCATACATTTTTGAAAAAATAAGCCAATAAAAAGGTTAAAAAAATCAGGCCACTTCCCAAAAACCCCCAAACCAAATGCAGACGAAATGTCACATGGGTATGTCAGCCATGTAGATACATAAAATGAGGGCTTTAGCAAGCAAAGATGTGAGTGTCTGAACGCTAGACCTTCATTCAGTCAGGACTTGGTAGGTCTGGCTTGGCAACCTAATGCTTTGTAGATAATTCTCTACATATCATCTACTTGAACTGATGGGTCCACTGGGCCATAATGTTTTTTTTTTTTTTTTTTTTTTTTTTTTTTTTATAGGGATAGACTTTTATCTATTGCTTTCCAACATAGTGTTTTAAATTCTGGTAGATGTTCAGATAGATCCCGTCAGCCAGTGTTTAGGATTTTCTATGAAGACTTCTTCAGTTCTCCTGGGAGATCATAAGTCCTTCTTTCTTATATCTACAGGATCAAGGCTCTCATTTGAGCATTATAGACCTTATCATAACCCATTGTTAAACGTGGTAGGATGCATGCTTAAGAACACATAGTTCCTACCAGCATACCTGGACATACATCCCAAGTGTCATTTATTAGCCATGAATTAGTTACTTTATCTTTTTTTTTTTGTCTTAGTTTCCTTGTCTGCAGAATTGAAATAATGTTCCCTATAGAACATTGTTATAGAGGTAAAATGAGATAAGACGGAAAAAATACACGGAAAAAAGTACTTACTAAGCACTCAATAAGAGTTGCTGTGACTTTTTCAAGCGATTTGATTCCTTTACGTTTCCCGTCATGCCATAGATTACTTGGAAATATGATATGACTTAAATAGCCCATTGGGATAAATGTAAGAGGGTGCTTATATTTGATAAGATGAAGGGCCTAACACCTCCCAAGGCTTTCCTTGTTGGTCTGATAGCTGGGGGATTATACTTTTATCCCATCTGCCACTCATGTTATAGGGTAAGTGCATGCCCTTTATGTTACAGATGTGGAAACTGAGGCCAGAAATAGAAGCACATTGTTCTTTTGGTTGTATAACAGCCTGAAACCTAACGTCTGTCAGTACCTTTCTGTGCACTGCATTTATCTAGGGTTCTGTTTAATAGCTAGAGTCATTCGGGAAGAAGGAACCTCAATTGACAAAATGTCCCCACCAGATTGTCCATGGGAAAGCCTGGAAGTGATTCATGTGGAAGGGCCGACCCCACTGTGGGCTGATGACCCTGGGTGTTATAAGAACACAGGCTGAGTAAGGCCTGGAAAACAAGCCAGTAAGCAGCACCCCTCCATGGCCTCTGAGTCAGCTCTTACTGTCAAGGTCCTGCCGTAAGTTCCTGCCCTGGCTTCTCTAGATGGTGTACTACAGTGTGGAAGTGTCAGGGAAGTAAACCTTCCTCCCCATTAACTTGATTTTTGTGGTGTTTTATCAAAGCAATAGAAGTTGGAGCTAAAACAGTAGGTCTATCAAATATTGGCTCATTAGAGCAAAATTACTTACATGCAGCACATTATAAATTGTTGCTGTCCCCCCACACAGAGGGGAATGAGAGTGGTGCTGGTTAGTCCAAGAATAATTCTAAGACAATTGAGCTTCATTGACGTAGGTTCTGGCCACACCTTCAGAAGGTGTGTGTGTGTGTGTGTGTGTGTGTGTGTGTGTGTGTGTGTGTGTGTGTGGTGTTTCAATTTAGAAACTGCCTGGGATGGAGGAAGGTCAGTTAGCTTTTATTCTCCCTCTGACTTCTCTTCTTCACAGGACCAGGTCTGCAGTGGGATTTCTGTCACCCTCAGCAGCCTCCCTCCTTGAGTTCTCCACACCAACTCCCGTTAAGTGCATGGGCAGCAGGACACCCAAGGCCCACATGTTTTCAGTTCTTTACCAAGGACAGAGAGAGCCCCGAGACAGATGGCTCTGTGTAAAAGACGAACAAACAGCAATTGGATGCAGCAATTGCCTACAGGTTAGAGGCGCAGCCCTTATTTTAAAGCACGTGCCTCAGAGGAGGATGGCAGTGTGTGTAGAGTGGCTTCTGTCCTCCCACTGCGGCACTGGGAGAAATGTACTTTGGTTTCTCACAACTGTATGGCAATTGTATGTGACAGCTCAAAGAAAGAAAACAAAACTCAGAGAGCTGTGCGCTTTCCCTTTTATTCCTGGAGCTCTTCTATTTAGAAGACGTCAACTGAGCGACACTTTGTGACTAATGCTGGCCCTCTGGAAATTTAAATGAGATCTGTGTTTGGTTGTATTAATCAAAAGAGGAACATTCCATGTGGATTTCGAAGGAAGGCATTTCTCTTGTATCCTTGGTTGGCTACAATTAAGAGCATAATATAATAGAATTAGTATTAAATTAATATTAATAATTACCATTATATTAACCACAATATATTACCATAATATAGAATATATTATTATGTGTAATATATTAAATATTATAGTATTATGTACATAATACTATTATTGATATATAATTACACAATGAACAATACTATATGAAAATAACAATATATTATTAATATAGAATACAGTATAATATATAATAATATAAAATCCTTGAATAAAAAACTTTTCTTTTTCTATAGTTGGTGTTTTCAAAATTGACTAATAAGAGCATGTCCTTTGATTTCTAAGCTGGTTTGTCTCTTTAGATACATTTTTGAAACCAGACATGGACAGTGGACTATAATTCCTTGTTCTATTTTCTTGTCTGCCTTATACTGTAAACAGGAAAGTCAGAGTTTACCAGTACATACTACAACATGTATGGAAACCACACTTAATCCCATTAAAAAACTCAATGAATACAAATTAATAAATTTCATACATATATACAATAGAATTTGATCGTACCTATCCCCAGTCTCCCCCAGCAACTCGTCCTGGACCCCTCCCCAACTTCATGTCCCCTTCTTATTTGTTTTCAATGACTCAATGAGTTTAATTAGTGATGTTCATAAGTGCATAGACACATAGGTCATCTGTGAAGCATGGACGACCTATGGGGCCATACCCTTGAAGGACTACATTGTGAGAGAACAGGAGGAAGTCTAAACTACTTCTTTAGTCAGCTAAAACACAAAATAGAGAAAACGCAAGACACTATCTCAAGAAAAATGAAGTAAAACTTTGACTTCCAACATGGCAGAGCCTTGAGTGTTTAAACATGTTTCTGATGTAGACCTTTTACTTAACATACAAAATCTATTTCATGAGTCATTAGTATGGAGTCCTTAGTCCATGGATGAATAACCACGTGTTCCGTAATAGTCAAGGAGCTGGATTACATGCTGGACAATCTGAACAAAGAGAAAGTTGACCATCAAGACTTATCCTAATAAACACATGGAGATGTCAACCTCCATAAAGGCCATCTTTTCCAGGTAGAAAATTCAGATCAGTACTAGAAAAATCAAGACATAGGATATCATATTAGTCTACACCATTTTTCATTGTCCTCATTAGAAGTCTAAGCCCATTGAATTTTAATGTCTACTACAAAAACAAAAGCAATAACCAAGAAACAGGAAATTATAAAATTATTTAACTTTGACGTGAAACTTACTCGATAGCATGGATGTCTGAATCCAGGTAGTGAAGTGTCAACCTTTGCTTTTTGCTTTCTTCTACATGGGATTAATTCCTAAGCATCCCGAACATCTTAGCTTGGGTTGTCTACCTACGTCTAACACTGCTTTCACTCACCACCACCCTCACTACACACCCATTACCACCCCCAATACTCACCCACTACCACCAACACTACCCACCCACTACCACCTATACTACCTATGCACTACCACCAACACTACCCACCCACTACCACCTATACTACCCACCCACTACCACCAACACTACCCACCCTCTACCACCAACACTGCCCACCCACTACCACCTACACTACCCACCCACTAACCACCAACCCTACCCACCCACTACCACCTACACTGCTCACCCACTACCACCAACACTAGACTCCCTCTTCCTTTTCCAAGAAAGTCCTTCAAATAATAGTCAGTTGTAAGATGGAGTGGTCAGGAAAATACGGTATTCAGATGTTCTGTGAAGGAAGCACAGTTGACTGACAGCTCTGCCCTTACCCTTCTGGGTCTACTGCCACATTCAGGACAAAGACACATTTGTCACTGGCTATCCTTTGTTCTTAAAGGAGCATGGGGAGAGTATCAAAGCAGACTCATTCTTGCAAGATGTTAGAGAGCCAAGAACTGGCCAGTGGCTTCAATTTGAGAACCTTTCAGTGGATTGACTAAGCTTGTCTTGGAGCTGTCTACAAGAGAAGTCTATATTTATCTTGCCCAACTATTCCTACGTCACTCTCCTTCACAGTGAGAGTCCTGTACTATATTTTTTTCATTAATTAATTTATTCACTTTACATCCTAATCGAGGCCCAGTATCCCTCCTCCCAGTCCCACCTTCACAAATCCCTAACTCCCCCACCCTGTTACCTCCTCCCCTTCTCCTCAGAGAAGAGGAAGCCTCCCATGCTCACTGCTGTATCAGCCCACCCTGGGGAATCCAGTGGCAGCAGGACTAAATGCCTCCTCTCCCACTGAGTCCCAACAACAGGCAGTCCAGTTAGGGGAAGGGGATCCAATGGCAGGCAGCACAGTCAGGAATAGCCCCTGCTCCAATCATTAGAGGACCCACGTGAAGACCAAGCTGCACATCTGCTACAACTGTGTAGGGAGTCTAGGTCTGGCTCCTGTATGCACTCACTGTGTTTGGTGGTTCAGTCTCTGTGAGCCTCCATGGACCCAGGTCGTTTGACACTGTAGGTCTTCTTGTGGTGTCCTTGATCCCTCTGGCTCACTCAATCCTATCCTCCACTCTTCTACAAGTCTCCTGGAATTCCATCTGCTGTTTGCCTGTGGCTCTCTGAGTCTGTTTCTATTTGCTGTTGGCTGCAGCCTTTCAGGAGACAGTTATGCTAGGCTCCTGTCTGCAAGCATAGCGGATGACCCTTAATAGTGTCAGGGATTGGCTGTCTTACATGAAAGATTTTTCAAGTTGGGCTTCATTGCTGTCCATTCCTTCAGTCTCTGCTCCATCTTTATCTCTGTGCATCTTGTAGGCAGGACAAGCTTTGGGTTGAAGGTTTTGTGGGTAGATTGATATCCCCCTCCCTTCACTGAAAGCCCCACCTCGCTATATATCTGCTATTCATTCTCCATATTTACCACTGCTAATCTCAGCTAGGGTCACTCCCATAGACTCCCAGCAGCTTCCCCTGCCCTAGGTCTCCAGTTAGTCCCAGAGTTTCCCCTAATTAATTTCTGTTCTTTCTACCATCCCTTTCCCATCACCCCATCCTCATATCTGATCCCCATCCCTCCTCCTCACCTCCCTCCTGCTCATATCTTTCCCTCCATCCATCTGCAATGTCTGCTTTATTTCCCCTTCCAAAAGAGATTCACACATCGTCCCTTGAGCCTTCCTTATTACTTTCTTTGGGTCTGTGGATTGTAGCATGGTTATCCTGTACTTTATGGCTAAAGTCCACTTATAAGTGAGCAAGTCAATAGCCAACATCAAATTGTGTTGAGAGAAACTTAATGCAATTCTACTAAAATCAGGGTCAAGACAAGGCTTCCCACTCTTTCCATATCTATTCAACATAGTACTTGAAGTTCTAGCTAGAGCAATGAGACAACTAAAGGAGATCAAGGGGATACACATTTGAAAGGAAGAAGTCAAAGTATTGATATTTGCAGACATGATAGTATACATAAGTGATCACCCCAAAATTCTACCAAAGAACTCCTACTGCTGATAAACACTTTCAGCAAAGTGGCCGGATGTAAAATCAACTTAAAAAATCAGTAGTCTTCCTTTATACAAATGATAAAAAGGTTGAGAAAGAAATTAAGAAAATAACACCCTTTATAATATTAAATATCTTTGTGTAACCATAACCAAGCATGTGAAAGATCTGTATAACAAGAACTTCAAGTCTCTGAAGAAAGGAATTGAAGAAGATATCAGAAGATAGAAAGATCTCCCATGCTCATGGATTGGCTGGATTAATATAGTAAAAATGGCCATCTTACTAAAAGCAATTTACAGATGCAATGCAATTCCCATCAAAATTCCTGTGATGTGTTCTAAAGGAAAGACTATCTATCTCTTTTCACACCTTCTCCTTTTGCCTGCACAGATATTTCTCCAGTAAAGAACTCATGCTCATACGGGCAACTGTTTCTCAAAAGCTGAAAGAACACAGGAGTCCTAGGAAGCAAGATAGAGGGAAGAAGAGTGAGATGTAGGTGGAGGAAAGTCAGTAGAAGATGCAGTCAGCAGGAGACCACAGCAGGCAAGTCCCTTGAGACCTTAGCTACTGTCTGAAGTATGCCTGGGATTGCCCCACTGGAGGTGAGGGACTTGGAATTTCTTTACTGTTTTCCATTTCCCATTGGCTGACAGTTGCTTAAGTGCATGAATTCTCTCACCCTGGAAAGTTGCAAAATGCTGTAGGCAGTAGATGTGGTGCTAGGCATCAGCAGCATCTGTGAAGGCTGTGCATGCATGCGTGTGTGTGTGTGCGCGCGCGCGCGCGCGCACGTGCATGAGTGCATGTGTGAAGAGGAGGTGGGAGAGCGAGAGAGGAGAGGGACAACTAAAGAGAGAGATGCAAAGAAGAGAGGAGAGAAGAGAGTGGGGGAGGAAGGGAAGGGAAGTGGAGGAGAAGGAGGAGGAGGAGGAGGAGAAGGAGGAGGAGGAGGAGGAGGAGGAGGAGGAGGAGGAGGAGGAAGAAATATGAATGAAAACCACAGTGTCTCCAGGCCAGCAATTCCAGTGAATATATTGTTAAGAATTCAGTCGAAACCTTTAGGATGCCTCTGATTGGGTGACCATGTGTCTTATGACCATCATTGAGCCAATTCTTTTGGTTATGGGAGTGGAGCACTCTGGCACATTAAAGGTATCCTTAGGTCATCTCTCCAAATCATTGACCGAGAAAAGGCAAGAACAGCTCTCTAAAGGAGGCATATATCAGATGAAAATTCCGTGATCACTACTGGATACATTCTTTTTGCTTGGAAGATGGAGGAAATTTCTAGAAATCAACACCTTTCAAGTGTCCGCTTCAGAAGTGTTTGCTGGCTGGTGTCCGGAGACCACCAGCATCATAAGGATTCAGAAGAGCTGAGCTCTGAGCTTGCCTCAAGGGATATTGGTGACTAAGATCAGATGCCAGTTACTGACAGGAGATGAACTTTCCTTCCTGCACTGTGATGTGGGAGCACTCATCGGCCTCAAGACCCCTAGGATCTTCTCTCTGCTAGGCTCAACCAGATGCTAACCCTCGAGAGGAGCCTGAGATGCAGTTATCCAGTTGCTGCGCACATGTCTCTTCAGCCCGTGAGCAGGGGCCATGTTTGTGTTCGATTTGGGAAGTGGCCTCAGCCCAGCACCCTGTGGTGGGATACAGAGAAGTGTACAATTAGCAATTAACAGCTTCATCTCTGTTCACATGGAGGAGACGTAATTAGCTCGTTCCATCTGTTACTGATACCTGCAGGAGTCAGCCAGTCACACTTCAGCCAGATATTATTCGGAGTAGGAGGGTTTGAGAAGGAAACATTGTAAAAATAGCTCACGCTTTTGTGGCTGCAGACACCCCACTCCCGTCCCCCCGCCCCCACCCCATGGATTCAGTTTTCAAACTTCAGGTGTTTAGGGTTTGCTGTCAGTTGGCAAGGAAAGGAGATGTGGGCCGAAGAACAAGGAAGCTGACGGTATGTAAGAATTCCCCATGAGCTGTGAGCTTGGATCTAAATAATTTGTTACCCATATTTTGTCAGTAGCTGGGTATTAACCTAGTTGGGGTTATGTCACAATAGAGTAGCTGAATTCAGATAGCAACAGGGAATATATTTTCAGAGAAAAAACAATGCAATTTTGGAGGACCAGAAACTGAGCCAATGGCTCTGGGTCCATTTGAGTAAGTGGCTTGCCCAACGTTACTCAGCTAAGGACAAGAAGAGCTGGGGTTTGCACCCACATCTTTCCTCCTCTCCCCTCTTGACCATCTCCTTCTTTTCTTCCCCCCTTTCTGCTTCCTCCTTCCTCTCTTCATCTCAGTCTCTCTCCTTTCTCCCTCCCCGCCCCTCTCTCCCTTTCTTTTTAAGATAAGTTTCTCCACATGGGCTAGTTTGGTCGCGGACTTACAGGTTCACCTTCCTGAGTTCTGAGTTTACAAGCATGTGGCACCACACCAGCTCTATTCATTTTCAAAATCGCTATGATATACAGATACCATGGTTTCACGGGAATTAGAAAAAGCTATAATAAAGTTTGTTTGTCTATTTATTTATTTAGGCCAGAGTAGCCATGCAAAAATGAGTTGTTTAAAAGAAATACTTCTATTTACATAATTAATGTTTTTAATGTAAAAAAGGTATGCTGTACTAGAGTTGGGGTAGTCGTATGGTAATTACTGGACTCATGAAATATTAATTCACAGCACACTACCAGAGCAGAGCCTGAATGTATCTTCAGAGTCTCAACAGGTGGCGTCTACAGAACAAGATGATTGAAGGATAATTCATTTGCCAGAGAATTTTTGGCAGATGTGCAGTAGTAGGGGATCCATAAAAGACAATGGAGTTTTATCTGGGCTGCTAGCAGTCAGCCAGCCATTACCACTGTGAAGCTGAGGGGTTGGGGAGAGGGAGAGAGATAGAGAGAGAGGAAGCTGGGGGAGAGGGAGAGACAGGCATAGTGAGAATGCATTGGGAATAGTATTCGTCTGTCAGGAGCTACAATCAGAACAAATGTCTGACCTTCTTGCTCACTCTCCTGGCTTCCCATTAGATGGTGGCAGAACCCACCAGAATCTTGATGGCCTCTGTGGGGGCAAGAGGTAGGCTATATAAATGAGGCCTTTGAGGATCAGCATTTAAGGAGGCTCTACCCACAGGGCAGGGTTATGCTTGGAGCTATTTCACGGCTCTGTGAGCCCTATCCTCCTTGAATATAGCACCCAGAACCTTTTGTCTCAGCCTGGTCTCAGCCAGGGGCGAGGGTCTACCTATGAAGCGTAGCTTTTAGCAGTCACAATCCCGTGGGCAAAGGAGAGAATGGATCCACAGGAGAACTAGCAGTTTCCTAGCATAGCAAAAGATTTTTTAGGTTGCGATAAAGTGTTACCAACCATTCATGTGATTTTCCACCTCATTTGGAAAGTCAGAAATCTGAAAAGGAGGCCCCCCTAACATCTCCTTTTTACCTGGGGTAGCCCTGATAAAAGTTTAGAAGCTGTTGGAAACCCAGCTCTGTCCCTTTAGGAACAGGGGCTACCGGAGAGGAAGAGGAACCTTTGCCGACTTCCGGGGCTTAGACTGCTTCCAGCCAAGCATCCTTCTGTCTCTCAACTCATGGGGGGCTCTCAGTGCATTTATTTCCCTTTCAACTCCGCTTTCCCACTGGCTCCCGACTCTCTAACTTAACTATTCCCAGTCCTTCAGTCCCTTTGAGCATCTAGTCTTCTTTCCAAATTCTCCCATTTCTCCTCCTGTCTACTGTCTTTTGCCTGAGCCGTGTATGTCCGCCCTTGCCAAAGCATCTGCTTCTTTCCAATGGGCTTTGTACTGCGTTGGTCAACACCTAAGTCCTTGACACACACCAGAACTTCAAGTCCTGTTCTGTGCTTCTCTTTTCCTCCTACACATTGAACTTCTGTAGATCAATAGGGACTAAGTTTAACTGAAGGATTTTGCTTTGCAAAAATAATCATTGCTTTGTTTCCGATAATAAAAAAAAAGTCCTTGGAAAGGTATATGGAGTCAGAGAGTTCTAGAGCATACCATGCTGTCTAGTGGAATGAACTGGTTACTTTTCTACTTGTCGTGACAAAGTACTTGACTGAGCAAAGGAGGACTTTTTCATTTTGGTGCATGGTTTAAATAGGGAGGGGGTGTCCTTGAACAGAGTCCATCAAGAGTGGGTTCTGTATATTGTAGTGAGAGTTTGAGGCAGCTGGCCAACAGTCAGAAAGCCAAAGGAGTCAGGCAGAGACAGATCTGTGTTATAACCTTCAAGCCCCACCCTTCTGGATCTACGCCTGTCAGCTAGACCACCTGCCTAACCAGCAGCCCATCTGGGGACCAAGTGCTCAACACGCGAGCCTGCGGGGGACATTTCACTTTCAAGCCGTGACATGGACAGATTCATTTGATTATTGCATTTTTCTTTCTACAAGGCAAACATGTCAGTAGGGAATAAACCAGGTCAACTATTTACAGGAGATTGGCAGTGCCAGCTCTCAGGACCCGGGGACCCTGGGCCACATAAAAAGTTGTAGTACATTCAGCCAGGGCTAGGGACATGCTCTTGGTCCCATGAGGTAGCTTTGCCACTCCACAAGACAAAACTGGCCCCAAACATCTCTTTGTCTAAGCAACCCAGAGTAAAGTTCTGGGGTCACTTTGAGTCAGCCGGGCTGCCTGTGTCACAGTGCTAAATTATTAAATGCAATCTCGTAATGGGCAATGATTTGACAGTAGAAAGTACGGACAGCGATATTGAAGGAGCTGCTTAGTGAGGGACGAAAATATCCCAAGAAACTTGCACATTTACTTCAGGCTGACCTTCAGCAGGGTTGGGGGCTGCAGTCAGCTGGTAAAAGAGTCTTAAGTATCCCTCAACACTCATGTTAAAAATAGAAAATATAGTGACAATTATATCCAATTTGCTGTTTTGCTTATTGAGAATAATGACTCTCCACACCTGCAATGTGTTATTTGTATAGAAATGCTTGCAAATATCAGCTGGAAACCTTGTCTGCCATCTTATCATTTAGCGCAATTATATGTAAAAATTAGCACAAAATTTAGAATCCGACTGTCAGTTCATAAAAGGAGTTTTTGTCTCAGGTTTCTGATTTCTTGCAACTTAGTCAGACTCAGTTCTGAAAACAACTCAATTTTTTTTTCTTTTATAAATAATTTAAACTAAGTCTGCCAGCTTTATATACATTTAAAGGGGCATAAGACAAAATAATATGGAGATGGAGACATGGTTTTTGCAATATGCGGTTTACTAATACCGTAGTAAAATACAACACATTATTATTATTGTTATTATTATTATTATTTTATGTATATAGGTGTTTTGTCTTCATGTATGTATATGTACTACCTGGTATTCAATGGGTCCAGAAAAGGGTGTCAAATACCCTGAAACTGGAGTTACAGATGGTTTTGAGCCACCATGTATGAGCTAGGAATCAAATCTGGGACCTCTGGCAGAGCAGTCAGTGCTCTTAACTGCTGAGCCACCTCTCCAGCCCCAAGAACTCTTTTAAAATGATGTCACTTATTATTTACCAATGCTGAAATAATAAAAAATCCTAAGGGCCTATCGTAGTCTCAATTTATTTTTTCTTTCAGAGAAAGTTTGGGAAAAAGTTGCCGTAGTGGGAAAGGGTTACTCATTTATCAGCTGTTTGCATTCAAGCAGCTTACGTAACCCCTCTGATCCTTAATTTTTTCATCTTCCAAGTGGAAAAGTAACACCTATTTTGCAGGGTGCATTTGATGATTACACACAATATGTGAAGGGCTTTGAACAGATTAGGTTCTCATTAGTGCTAGTTATCATTATTATTGTTGTCGTTGATTCGTTCATTCACTTAACACCTTCCTTGAGGACCCATCATATGTCAAAGGGTTACCTGAGTTAAAAGCATGAGAGATGAAGTCCCAACCTCCTGACGTTATAGTCAAGGTGACAAGTGCCTATGAAGTATGAAAACTGAGCAGACCTTTTCGGCCTATTGATTGGAGAGATAGTCCTGAAATTCCTAAACACTAGTGATAAACTAAGGATTGATAAGATGCGGGGTGTCTCTAATGTGGGTGCCACTGTGTTGAGTGTTCCCTGTACTGCCACATTCAATAATATATCGAATGTCACTGAATGCCATCAACATCATTGCCATCCTACAGAAGAAAGCCCAAAGCCTGAAACAAGGAGCTAAAGGCTAGAGTAAAGCTTTACAGAACGCTTGGTGTTTGGGTTCAAAGACCTCACATTTAACACAACACAGTGGACTCAAAGTGTCTTTTCTTGAAGCACAGGTCTCACTGTAGCCCAGGCTGGCCTTGAGCTGGCAGTGTAGCTCAGGCTGGCCAGGAACTCATCATCCTCCATCATCAGCTTCCCAGTGTTCTAGGATTATGGTCGTGTACCTCCACTCTTGCTTGGGGTGTCTTTATTTATTAATATGTGTGTGTTGCATGTATTCAGGTGTACATGAATGTGCATTCTTCTGTGTGTGAAGGTCTAAACCTGATATTGGCTGTCTTCTTCAATTCCTCTTCAGTTTGTTTATTGAGACACGCTTCCTTGCTGAACCCAGAGCCATCAAGTTCAGCCAGTCTAGTTAGCTAGCTTGCCCTAGGGATTCCCCGTCCCTGCTGAGTGCTGGGACTACAAGCTCTGCATTTATGTGGGTTCTAGGAAACCAGACTATGGTTCTCATGTTTTCTTAGCAAGCACTTTATCTCCTAGTCCCAGGGCTGTCCTCAACATTAAATAAGTTCCATAGAATTTAGGTTACGGGGTTGATTCTTGGAACAGAGTTCTGACATGTGGAATGGGGTTGAGGTGGTTGAAATAAGGGGGGAAGGAATTGACTAGGGCAGGGATGTGAGGACAGGATGGGGTGAATTTTGGAAAGGGAAACAACACTCATGAAGTTTTAACAATATTTTAGGGGAGTGAGGGGCAGAGAGCTAGGAGCTGCTATTTTAAGATTAGCAGTGGGGTAAGCAATATGCCAGTAGTAACAGGAAGCCGACTTAACTTTCTAGGGTACCAGAAATGTGATGGCACTCTCATCTTGACATTGAACATTGGATATATGTCTGACAGTTGCTGCTAAACCTGTAATATTGTACCTGAGAAGATGCTCTGGCATGAAAAAAGTAATTCAGGATATTTCCACAGAAAGCATCAGATCTGTCTGAAAAATGGATCCATTGTTGGAACTTGACAAAACCTTCAGCACCCAGAATTGTGCTGTCCTGAAGTTTCATGCCAGGTCATCTGAAAAATTGAACTGTGTAGTAGAACCAACTCAGGGGGAAAATGGGGTAAAAATGAAAATAATTGGGGTATCCTTGTAAGGAGAGCCACTTTGAAACCCCAAAGCTAATAACCATAAGCATTGTGTGTGGATTTATGTGCAAGGTGAGCTGGGAAGAGCAGGGTTTGACTTGGAATGTGCACACCTGGATGCATGTGCCTCTGTCCAGCCAATGCAGGGTCCATGGCAGTGACTCAAGTTTATTTTTCTGTAGAAGTTTGAGGACTGCACATATCATTTCAAGCTTACATGGTCCTGCATACCTAAGGTCTTGGAAAGAGGGAAAGAATCTTAGCATCTATGTAGGCTCTGGCTGGCTACCTGACCAGCTTTGTAGTAACCACTGGACTAGATGGGTTAGAATATGCTGAGAGGACAGGCTGGGCTACAAACTTATGCTTTTAGCAAATGAGGCAGAGTTCTGGTATGACAGTCCTGATATATCAGGGAGGACCAGCCCTCAGAAGTAGTAATAATATAAACCTTCCGCTGGTAGGCACAACCCTGTCCTGTTTCTCTAAGTTCCTCAAAGCATGGTCTCAAGAGATCAGGGTTACTGTTACCTGAGAACCCGAGCAGAGCATCTCTGGGCTCCAGCACAGACTCACGGGTCAGAAGCTCTGAGATTGAGTGCAGGAGTAATCTTTCTTTCAGTAGCTGTCAAATGATCTTATGTATGCTGAAGCATGACACCCTTCCGTTTGCTGAGTTCCTTTTACAGCTCCATATCTAGTTTCTTTCTTCTGTCATTTTATGAAATGTCATCCGCACTCTAGACAGACATTACTCATATGCTTGAGTGAGATCTTTGTCTCCAAATATCAAGTCAATCAAGCACAAGATGGTTCACACTTAGAAGCCATGTATTCTAGTGTTGTGATAGGACATCGTGACCAAGGCAACTTAGAATAGAAAGTTTAGCTGGACTTAGGGTTCCAGAGGGTTAGCATCTATAATGATGGAGCAAAGGCACCAAGATAGGTGGCTGGCAGCAGCTGAGAGCTACATCTTGATCCATAGCAGAAGGGAAAGAGAGAGAGAGAGAGAGAGAGAGAGAGAAAGAGAGATAGAGAGAGAGAGAGAATGAGAATATATTTGTGCACTAGGAAACTAGGAATGGCTCCAGTCTTTTGAAACCTCAAAGCCCTCCCCAGTGACACATCTGCCAATCCTTTCCAAACAGTTCCACGAACTAGGGACCACTTATTCAAACATATGAGTCTTCAGGGGGTCATTCTCAATCAAACCACCACAGAAGACCTTTTCCATCAATATGAATCTGGTGTGATGTATCTTATACTTTTGTTTTGGTGGCTCTGAAATAGCAGGGTCCTTTTCCATCTTATAATTTAAATTGATTTGCTTTGGGTCTGTTTACATAATTCTTTGAGAAGCATGGAAAGAGAGTAGGTGTGTTATTTTCCCTGTAGCCAAAATACATGAGAGAACCAACTTCTAGGGTAATTATCATACATGTTGGGAGAGCACTCTGGTGCCTTCTAGATCCAGGGCCACCGGACTGCAGAAAGGCTGTGCTTTGTACCTGGGAGAGGGAAACAGCACACTTGGTGGGATTCCTTGTTGCTTATATACATAATCCACAGGAAGGTAATGGTATAGTAGCTTCAGGAAGAAGCTCAACCATTACAATCAGGG
This sequence comes from Rattus rattus, assembly GCF_011064425.1. Lineage (NCBI taxonomy): Eukaryota > Metazoa > Chordata > Mammalia > Rodentia > Muridae > Rattus > Rattus rattus. Next base: position 78,167,711 of record NC_046155.1, on the reverse strand, counting down.
CTTTTGACACCCATTGAAAACTGTCTTTCTGAGAGGAGAAAACAGACCTCCCTTTAGCAATACTGAAATGCTAATCACTCTTGTTTAGGGTCTAGTCAAACAGAGTTGGATCTCCCAGTGCTGCTAGCAGGAACTTTAAAGGGAAGATTTTCCTTGTGGGCTCTCTGGGTTGTGGTGGTGGTGAACTTGCCATCTAAGGCTTTTGCAAGCTTGTTCATGAGCAAGGAACCTGGCTTTCCTTCAGAGATGAGAGCACAGGGTTATGAAGTGGAGATTTCTGGTTTCTTTGGAGATTCAGTTGTGTCATGTGATTTTTTTCTGGAAGCTGTCTTATGAGAGGATGTTTATGCTGAAGCAGACACGTGGGAGCAAATTTTGTTGAGAACATGGCATTTTTCTGGAAGGATCCTGGAAAGGGGGTATGTGATGTTTTCCTAGAGTGACTGCTTGAGAGAACACGTGCTATTTGGAAAGGGTTTAGATATAACCTAACAGACAGTGGATGCCGCTGTATGGTATTGGTTCACCTTGCCACTCTTTACTGGTCATCAATTGTCATGACTTTATGGGGAGAAATGCATCAAAGAATTTCTGGTGTTTTGGGGTGGCTTCTTGCAGCTTCTGTGGACTCGGGCCAACTGAAAGACCCTTGAGGTGTCTTCTGAATCGAACGCCGCTGCTGATTCACGAATGGTGTTTGGTAGTGGATCGAGCTGCTGCTGCTGATTTGTGTGAACTGAACTGCTAATATCCAGACAACGCAGATTGGGTTCACTCCAAAGGATTATTTTTAAACAGGTCCACATTCTCTTTTGCCCTATTAACCTTTGCTTTTCACTACCTCTGGTGGGTGGTAGGCTAGGAGGGAGGTGACAGCATTTAAGTAGGTTTTGAAAAATACAAGCCAAAAAGTTAGTTCTGAGTGATTTGTTTCCCAGACTCCAGTCTTCCTTCTTTCCTTCCTTCGTTCCTTCGTTCCTTCCTGTCTTTCTTTCTTTCTTTCTCTCTTTCTTTCTTTCTTTCTTTCTTTCTTTCTTTCTTTCTTTCTTTCTTTCTCTTTCTTTCTTTCTCTCTCTCTCTCTCTTTCTTTCTTTCTCTCTCTCTCTTTCTTTCCTTTGTTCCTTCGTTCCTTCGTTCCTTCCTTCTTTCTTTCCTTCTTTTGCTTCCTTCTAGATATAGACATATCTGTCCCCTTTCTGTTTACTATGTAGAGTATATTAATTATCTCATACCTGGGATGGAATGCTACCTAAAGGAAAGAGTCTTTTGGCTCATGGGTTCCAAAGGTCTGGTGCATGTTTGCTTGTCCCCTGCACTTGGGCAGAATATTGTGATGAAGTTATAATTTGACTAAAAAGTTGCTTCACTTCACTGTAGACAGGAAGCACAGACAGGGAATACAAGAGGAAGCTAGGGTAAGATATACTGTGTGTAAGGACATGTACCCAATAACCTACTTTCTCTTACTTACCACCATCATCCCCTTTCACCTTTCTCCCACAAGCCATTGTTAAGATACATCAAGGAATATCCACTCACTATGTCAAGGCCACCATGATTGTTCCTGGAAACATTCTCACTGACACATGCAAAGGTGAGCTTTGCCAACGTTCTAGAAATTTCTTAGTCTAATCAACATTGGCCATCACACAGCCTTTGCCATTCCTCTGAAATTTTCTATTTAATTATTACTGTTAGTGTCTTGAGCAGGTCATTTTTACTGATTTGGGTAAGTTTATTGTGTCTGTGCCATATGCCAAGGCACTGTTGACTTATAGTACAGAATTCCATGTGGACTGGATCACTAAGATTACAATTATGCTGCAGAGTCTAGCCCTGTCTCAGCTGCCTGTGCTCTGGATGTTGACTGGGGACACTGTAGTTCCTCTAACTTCAGACTATAGGTAGCTCTCTAACTGGGCTACAAAGCTGTGAGGCCTAGAGGACTCTCCTGTAGTTGGGACTGTCTGTGGACGAGGTCATCTGTGACCTTCTGGTTTACACTATCCCCTTCTCTGAGGAGACCCCTGACACAGATCTGGGGTGAATGTAGGTGGGCTCTGTTCTTTCACAAGTCTTCCCTGCTTACAGGGCTATCATGTCTCCCTTTGCATTCTGGAGCTGTGTTGTCATCACTAATGAAGGCATACATTTGTTTCTTCTTTGTGGAGGAGGTAAGGGATGGACACCTCTCTTCTGCTGTCTTCAAATCCTCTTAGTTGTCTCTTGCTATCTTATTTTTAGCTCACTCCTTAAAGTCAGCTTTTATCCCTAAAATGGTCAGTTAAATAAATTCTTTGCCACTTGATTTTTATTAAATGATCCTTGTTCCTGGGTCTGTCTCTGTATTACTCAGATCTGTGCATACCACAACTTTGGAGAAAGCTCCAACTTCTTTTGGAAGTACCCATGAATTCTCCAACAATGTACGCTTTTGTAGTTTCAATGTAATTTGCCCCCATAGGCCCTTAGAGAGAGTGGCATTATTAGGATGTGTGGCATTGTTGAAATGGGTGTGACCTTTTTGGAGGAAGTGAATCACTATAGGATCAGGCTTTGAGGTCTCCTATGCTCAAACTCTACTGCTGTGGAATTTTAGTCCTCTTCTGATTAGGATATAGAATGCTCAGCTCCTCCATTACTAAGTCTGCCTTCACACTACCATGCTTCCTGCCATGATGATAATGGACTAGACTTATGAAATCTTAAGCCAGCCCCAACTAAATGTTTTGTTTTATAGGACTTTCCTTGGCCATGGTGTCTGTTCACAGCAATAAAACCCAAACTAAGTCATATACATTGTTTTTTTAGCACTTTTGTTGAGAAATAGTTGGCCAAATACAAATACATTGGATGTTCTGCACACTTTGAAGAATTTTGACATTTGCTCTTGTGAATCTGCAAGCCCACCAAGATAAGGAATGTGGTGATTTTCTTGAGATGTCCCCACACATGGCTTTTTCTAATTCAGTCCTTTGGTCCCTTCCCTGCCATGCCCTCGGGCAATACTGTTTTGCTTTCTGACATTATATATCAGTTTGCATTTAAAATTTTTTATTCCAATAGACTCATATAGAGTACATTCTTTTTTCTCAGTATAATCATTTTAAAATTCATTCAACATATATGTGTTATATGTACTAACCATTCCTTTAAAAATATTGTAAAAAAAGAAAAAGAAAAAGAAAAAAATATTGTTTTCTGCTCGGGAATTTTACATTGTATAGACATCTGCTTTGTAGTTTTGGACCAGTGCTAATGAAGCTGGCTATCATTGTATACTTGTCTTCATGGTAGGTAAGACATGCTTTCATTTATCTCTGAATCCACCTAGAAATGGAACAGCTGGATCATGGCCATAGAAATATGCTTGACTTTTAAGAGGCTGTGAACTTGAATTGACTGTATTATTTTAATTTGTCAGAGTGCAAAATTCTTCCACACCCTCATAAACATCAGAAATTCTCAAAAATTTTATTTATTTAAAAAGGGAAAGAAAGAGAGAGATATACACAGAGATAGACACACAGAGAGAGACTTAGAGAGACTCACAGAGACAGATATGTCAGTTCCAAATGAAACTCCATTTTTCCAAATTCAAAAATGCAGCAGGGACAATAGGCTCTCTGTAGTGACTATTAGCATACCAAAGTGCATGCTGGCCTTCAGGCTCCCTCAGTATCACCAGTACCTGTTTGTTACACATTTCAAAGTGCATGCTGGCATCCTGGCCAATCTCTCTTCCTTCCCTACCCTAAACTCCCTCAGCTCATGGGCTTCTCTCTCCAACTACTCATCTTCCATATAACCCTGCTTTTTCAGCTATGCCCTTCCTAACCTCCCTCTTCCCTCTCTCTGCTCTCTGGCACTCTCCCTCAATGCTTCCTTATCTCTCTGCTCCTGCTTCTTTCATGGTCAGGTCAAGTCTACTGGCTATGTTCAGTCTACTTCTTTCTCTCTAAGTTCTGGACTATTTTGGTTGTCTTTGGCTGCTCTCTCATAGCTACAATTAAAAGAAACCTTTCCTTTCATGGAGCAGTCATAGCATCAATTACAGAGAGAGAGAGAGAGAGAGAGAGAGAGAGAGAGAGAGAGAGAGAGAGAGAGAGAGAGAGAGAACAAGAGCACTGAACCCATGGAAATGAGAGGACGATCTCAGGTTCAAGTCCCCACTTCCACCTTGTTTGATACTGGCTCTCCCTTTCCTTTGTTCGGTGACTGCCAGGTTAGCTGACCAATGATCTGGGAATTCTCTAGTCTCTCCTGTTTCCTGGTAGGAATGCTGAGGGCACAGCTCTGGGCTTCCACGCTCAGCTTTTACATAAGTCCTGAGGTTTTACACTTGTCTGGCAACTACTTTTCCACACCTACTTGTTTCCCCCACCCCATCACTGGGATTCTTGAATTCTCTCTACTGTGATAGACACAGAAATCTGTCCCACTATGGTTTTCATTTTTCCAATGATGTTGGGTAGGTTTTAATATGCTTGACTTATATCTGTGTACCTTCACTGATAAAATATCTGTTCAAAAATGTGTTTGAGACCAGGTCTTACCATGTAACTCTGGCTGGCCTAGAACATGGCATGTAGACTTGACTAGCTTTGGACTCATAGAGGTCAGCCTTCTTCTGTCTTCCAAATGTCTGGAATTAAAGGTATATGCCACCAAACCTTGGTAAAATTTTTACTTAGTTTTAAACATGAGTATTTGAATATTAGGTTTTGGTAATTCTTGATAATCTGTATATAATTTTTAATTGAAAATTACATTTGATTTGTAAAAATGTACCTGTTTGTCTTCTCGTTCTTTTAAGTATTTCTTTTTAAAAAATTAAAATATAATTACATCCCTTCATTTTTCCTCTCTAGTCTCTCTCTTTCACATACCTCTTCCTCTGTTCCCCTTTGAAGTCATGATCTTTTTTTTCTTTAATTGTTGTTACCTGTATACGCTTAAATATCTAAATACATTCTGCTGATTCTGCTTAGTGTTGCTTGCTTATATACGATTTCAGGGATGAGCACTTGTATTGGATAACCAATTTGGGGCTCTTCCCTAGGGAAGGCTATTTCTCCTACTCTCAGCATTCCTTAGCTGCCGGTAGTTCTTTGTCTATTGATGGACCCTGTGAGATTTCCCTGTCCACATTAACATGTCAATTGGCATTGTCCTTGTTCAGGTCTTGTTTAGGTAGCCATGTTGTTGAAGTATTATGGGTGAAACATCATACTTGTTATTTCCAAGAAACATAGTATCACAGCAGATTTCCTGGTCCTCTGACTCCTAGAATCTCTTCACCTCCTCTTCTGTGATGTTCCTGAACCTGAGATGAAGGAGTTGAGTTGTAGACATGTCAAGGGTCACTTGTCATTTGTAGTTTTACAGGTTGTGTTGTTCCATAATGGTCTCTGTTGCAAAGAGAAGCTTCTTTGGTCAGAGTTGAGACCTAGCTTTATTTGTGAGTATAAAGATAGGTTTTCATGCAGTTGGGAATTATATTGGTTTAGGAAAGTAGCAACAGTAAATTCTTCTCTAAGATCCACGACTTAACTAGTCCTAGTTGGCTGGCTAGGTTCCCAGCTTTAGGCATGACTTTTCTACTGTTGAGAGATGTAAATCCAATTAGAGAGTATGACTGCCACTATTGTGCCCTTTTGTTTATTGTGCCATTTATTTAGAGGAAAATGAAATGAAACATTTTAATGAAATTCATGATATAAGTTTATTCTTCATGGATTATACTTTTGTTGTAGTAAGTTTACTCTTTTTTAAATTAAATTAAATTCTTTTTTACTTATTTACTTTATACACCCCTCACTGTTCCCCTCTCGGTCACCCCTTTCCCCATCCTTCCCCTATAAACCCTCCCCTTCTCCTCTGAGCAGGCAGGGCCCCCCTGAGTATCCCCCCCCAGGGTCCCTGGTACATCAAGTCTCTGTGAGGCTACGTGCTACCTCTCTCACTGAGGCCAGACAAGGCAGTCCAGCTAGAAGAACATATCCTACAACAGCTTTGATAGCCCCTGTTTCAGTTGTTTGGGACCCAGATGAAGACCAAGCTGCACATCTGCTACAAATGTGCAGTCCTCTTACATTTATTTTACTTTTCTTGTAGTGTTTGTACTTAGGTCTATGCTTATGTTGGGTTGATCTTCCTATCATATAAGATGATGTTCAAAATGTATTCTTCTACACTCACTAAACACATGTCTCTCCTGTGCTAATTCCTTTTACAGATGTTGATAGGCAGTTTCTAAAATGTGCCTATCTCCTTGCCTATCTATTCTGGTCTATTTTATTATTTTTTATTTTTACCTTGTGCCAATACCACATTGTCTCAGACATCATGTTTTTATGCCAAGTTTTGAAATTAGGTAATGTGGGCCATCCTCCAACTTTGCTTCCTCCTTCAGCATTATTTCAGCTATTCTGGGTCATAAACTGTGCCCATGTAATTTCAGGAATCTGTATGAGCCACTGTTCATAGAATCGATGCCTACGTGAAGAGCCTGCGGAGATTTTGAGAGAGATTATGCTGAATCTGTAGATAGATTTGGGGCGAATTGACATTTTAAATGTTTTTCATCTTTTGACCCACAGATACTTTGTTTCTTCACTTATTTTTTTAAAAAACATGATTTTCTGTGTACAGGTTTTAAACATTTTTTTCAGGTTTACCTCTAGCTATATCATGTGTATGTCTATGATATATATAAATATGATGTATATGAACAATGCAATATATTCATATATCACACTTAAGGTAGCATGGCATGCTATTAGCATAGTAGGATAGATATACAGACTGTTTGCTGTTGATCTCATATACTAAGACCTTAACAAAAACACTGCCCTGCTCTAGTAAGATCGTCCACATGTGTCTTCTGTGAAACAAGACCATTTTCTTTCTGATTTGAAAGTCTTTTGTTGCTTTCAGTGTTGAAATTGACGAGAGTAAACATTTTGTCATTGCAAACATTTTACATTAAATCATTACAAACGGTATTAGCTGTTGACATTTTGTAGAGGCCATTAATCAGCTCCATTCTGTTCTTAGTTAAAAGGGAGTTTACAAGAAGTTTCTCTGAGGTTAGAACTGGGGCTGGATTTTTATCAAATGTCTTCTCACTGTCTTTTGAGATGGTGATATGTTTTTCCTTCATAGTTTTTTAAACCTAGATTAACTTTGAACGTTAAGCTGGCCTTGCATTCCTGAGAAACCCTATTAGCAGGATGTACTGACTTACATGTATATTGTTGAATCTGATTCACTAACATTGAAGAAATTGTCCGTCTCTGTTCATGCTCCTTAGGTTCCTCTTGTACTGTTTTGCAGTTAGGATACTGTTGGCTGCATAAAATCAATTGTGAAATATTCTCCATTCTTTAATTTTATAAAAAGTCAGGTAGACTTGCTATTTTTCCCTTTAAAATTTGAAAGAAGTTGCCATGAGAACTACTGTAGCCTGGCATCTGGTAAGGTTTCTAACTACATTTATACTTTTTTTTCTATAGTATTAAGGATATTAAAATTATATGGGTTTACTGCCTAAGTTTCAGCATGTTTTATTTTTGAGGGAATTCATCTGTCTTATCTAAGTTGTCATATTTGTTGGCACAGAGTTGTCTAGGGCCTTTCTATAATTAATCTTCCAACAGAGGCAATGCTTCAGCATTTCTCTCTCTCCCATTCCTATGTTAATTTGTATCTTTTGTAGTTTTTTTTCCCTGCTAAGTCTAACTTGGGTTTTTATCAATTGTATCAGACTTTTCAAAGAACAAGTTTTCCTTTCTATTAAGTTTTTGTTTTCCTATCTTGTAGGTCTCCACTTTGATTTCCATCAGTCCTTTTTCATGCTACTTATTTCGGATTTAGTTTGCTCTGTAGCATTTTTAAAGATGGAAGCTAGCTATGGATTAGAAGTGGTGACGCACATTTTAATTTCCATGTTCTATAGTAATATTTTGGAAGTAAAGTCTTTCTTATTATTCCTATCTCATGGATGATGAAAATTAGAGTTTAGAGAACTTAATTTAACTAAATTATAGGATTGTAGCCTAGAATTATCTGATTTTGAAGTATTCTTTAACTTTCCACCTCTCCTGTCAGTCAATAAGCAGACTAACATCTGGGCAATTTCCTAACTATATATAATACAAGAGTTTACTATTTTCTCTAATAAGAAAACATACTTTTATTCCCCGAGGATATAAGTTCAGTATTTATCTCACTGAAAGAAGATGCATGCTTAGTGCAAATTTAATATCAAAGCTTGGTGCTATGTAAAGAAAAGAGGTGTATTTAGCTCATGGTTATGGAGCCAAAAGCATGTCACTGGCATCATCTCAGACCTGGTGATGGCCTGAGGTTTTATGACAGTGAGATGTTGGCATCATGGTGTATATACAAGAAGGAGCAAGACAGCACCCCGAGATTTGGAGCACAGGGGACTCCAATGCAGATCACTGTTTCTATAATGATTAGGGCTCACAGGAGGGAATTCAGATCCCCTAAGACCTGCATTAAGTCCTGAGATGATGCTCCATCTGACCCAGTTACCTGCCAGTAATCCAACTCTTAAAAATCCCTCCATCTCTGACCATCCTGCATCGAGGGCCAATGTCCTAAGCAGAATAGTGACCACATCTTCAAACTACGACACAGTTTTTATGCTAAACTACCGCTGTGTTACAGAAACAAGCTTAAGGCATTTAAAATTTGAATCGCATTGAAAAAAATCTTTCTTTCTACCCTGTCTTAAAATCTGTCTCCCTCCCTGTCCCTGTCTCTTCCCCTCCCCTCCGTCTCTCTCTCTGTGTCTGTCTTTCTCTCATACATACACACACACACACGCACACACGCATGCACACACGTGAACACATGCATGCACATACATGTGCACCTACAGCTTAGATCTTTGACTAATTCATGTCTCTTAAAGGGAGACAGTCAATAGTTAGAGCAAGATTTCAACCTTATTTTAAGACAGAATTGTATATTTATTGTCCTCTCTCCCCTAAAATATCACAACATTGCTTCCTCCATTAATTTTACTAACACAAATATACTAATATGAAAGTACTCATTATTAGTGAACCCATTTCACAGGCTTTATTTTCCCACTTGAGGCTGAATGACTCCTGGTATAGAGGATTACAGTAAGACATGTCCCTAAAAATAATTTGAGCGTTGGCCAAAGTTGAAAGAATTTTCTAGGCTATCTTCAACACCTTGTGAAGTTATGGGATTAATGATTACACCATCCATATGTCTCTTTCCTTGGGAACTTCTGTCCCAAGCCACAGAGATGGATCTAAAGGACATGCACTCCGCTCCTGGGTCACTTGGCTTTAAATGGTACAGTGATATTAGAAGGACCGATGAGACTTTTCATTCTAGAAAGTGGGAATTGGCTTTAGAAATGTGATTTATTTTCTGCTGATTATTTTAAAATAAGAGTATGCAAATGCAGGGGCTACTGGGCAGCCCCATTTGGCCGCATTTGACTTTGGCTCTCTAAGTCAGCAAGAGCCGGTCCGAGAGGTGGGATAAAGTAGACACATGGAAATAGAGATGAAAGGCCATCTGGCACCAGAAAGACAGCAAAGAAGAGAACAAGAGGGAGGTAGGGAGAGGGAGAAGGAGAAGCAGAAGCAGCAGAGTTGGGTGGGGGGAGAGGGCATCCAGCCGCGTATTTTACTGCTTTCCAGTTTCTGGTTCCAAGTGTTTATTGTGAAGTTTGGCTGCACTCTGTAACCTTCATCTTCAAGCTATGCCCCTGTATCACTCCCTTAGCTTCCTTTTGATTTGAGGCAAATAAACAAACAGACACACACACACACACAAACAACCCCTTAAGAATAACAACAACAAAACCAACCAAAACAAACAAAGAGAGAAAAGCAAAACCAACTTGATTAAGACACATTTATGCTTGAGCTCCTCTCCAATTTTGTAGAATAGCAAATACCGTTGGACAAGCAGCTGACTGTGCAAGGGCCAGGATACATAGGAGCTTCCTCTCACCTCTCTTGAAATGCTGATTTTATTTTATTTTATTTTACATTTTTTACAAGCAGATCACTTTATACTGGAGTGTGTTAGAAAGTTTTCTGGTCCTGGGCAGAAATGCATGACACATATGAACACACCAGTATGGTAAATAGCTGGCCCAGTGGAGGAAGCATATGCATATAGCTTTAGATCCCTGCTAGCTCCGGGAATGTGTGTTCAGAAGCCAGTGGGAAGAGCGTGAAACTGAAGTGGTCCTGGGATCCTGTATCAAAGTGCTTGGGAATTGTGTATGCCAGGCTCTGAGCTAGGGAGCAAGTCATTTCACTAGACAGGACTATGGCCATGCCTCGAAACCCACACCTCAGGAAGCAGTCACTGCCTGGATTATAGTTTCCAGAGGGAAGACTTAGGGTATTAAAAAGAAGTATCTTATGTCGCCCCCAAAAGAGACCAGATTGTCAGCCCAGACCTTTAAGTCAAAAGCCATGTTTTCCTCCAAAATGTGTTTGAAACTGTCCCTCTCTTTCGTGTTTATGAACAGTTTGTGGGCAAAAGAAGTCATCTAGCAAAGCAGTGTAGTTCAAAGAGTTTTGTAAGAAGTAAGAATATCTAGTAGTGTAAACTTGCAATGAACTGCAGCTGTTACCATTACTTTCCTCACTCCCATGTCTTCTGTTGGTACTTCCTCCCTCTTTTCCTTCTATCTACTATCTCTTCTTCTTCAGGGGCTCCTGCTAGTACTACTGCTACTGCTCTTGCTACTGCTTTGCTATTGCTCTTGCTACTGCTACTGCTACTGCTCTCTGCCTAGAGCATAGTGTCAGGCCCTTGATACTCATCATTTCCCCTGAAGAATAAAAAGGGAACACTTAACCTTTTTCTCATCCCCCTGATCCAGCCCTTTGTCACCAACCCCACAGATATACTATGCTTTATTTCTTCAGCCTCTGTGATTATTTCCCTGCCAGTTAACTCCTCTTGTGAAATGTTTCCATGAGATCACTGTCATAGAACCAGAATATCTAGGGTGGCGTAGGCTTTGGGATGTGAGTCCACCACTAGAAGTAGATTCTCATCAGACCTTTTCGTGGGACCTCCATCTCCTTGACTGCTAAGTACTCTCAGGACTGGATCTCTCCCTCAGCACTAACCACCCACTGTTGCATGCTTTTGATTTGCTTCCCTGGCTTAAACATTGCTTTATTGGAGCTTGGAGTCTCAGCCTTGGGAAGCACATGGTGTAAATTAAGTCTTGCTTACCCCAGAAACCAGCTTGCGTGTGTTTTACATTTTATATGGCCTTTGGACTCTAGTATCTGCTCATTCTTCCCTGAGCTTGCACCAGTGTGCTCGTGTCCCCTTTAAAAGATATGTATTTAAAATTGGACACCTGCTTCCTGAGTTGGTCAGATAACAAGACAAGTGTGACTCCACTGTCCATTAATATGAACATGACACTATTTCTATTAACACAATCTAAGCTTGAATTAACCTCTTTTTTCCTTTCAAGTAATGCAATATACTGGTTCAATGAAATTCCTGCCTTTCCTTTTATATAAACTCTTATTGCATTTTCTCTTACTCCTATGAAGTGGATATTTTAAACTCTTATTCATTAATCTATTTATTTCTATTGCAGATTATTTCCTTTGTGTGTTATTTAAAGCATCTGTAAGAAAGCTCAGAATTAGTGTACTCTACAGCTGCTGGTTTCTTATAGGATGTTATGGTATGGTAACACCTTTGAATGGCATTGCAAGTGTCTCGTGCCTTGAATTTTGTATCATAACATTAAATGCTCTCTTATGTCAGCCATTCTAAACTCCAAACATACATTTTGGCATGCCATTAAAAAAAACATTTAATCGGGGCTGGCTTATAGTTTCAGAGGTTCAGTCCATTATAAGCATGGTGGGAAATGTGGCACACACAGACAAGGATAGTACTGGAGGAGCTGGGAGTTCTACATCCAAATCTACAGGAAGCAGGAAGAGAGAGAGCCACTGGGCCTGACTTGGGCTTCTGAGTGACACATTTCCTCCAACAAGGCCACACCCCCTCTAACAAGGCCATACCTCCTAATCCCTCTACATAGTGCCATTCTTAATGATTAAGCATTCAAACATATAAGCCTGTGGGAGCCATTCTTATTCAAACCACCACACCCTGTATGATGGTGAGTACACTCATCTTTAAAAATGTAGTTTAAGTATCCTCTCTGTTGAGAGGCCTTGCTTGATTTTACTCTACTACTGCAGGATACTTATAGCACAACCCTTTCCCCATCAATGTAAAGTTGGGATCACAGTTGGATTTGTGGGTAGCAAAAACCATTTTCCTAGATTTGTCTATTTCTAGTAATAATAGTATTGGCCATTATGGGTAGCATGCTCTCCTCTGTGCGGGCTACAGCACTGAGGACTCCGTTCTCACTGCCACCTTCTGCCTGGGGTGTGTGCTGTCAGTGTCCCACCATCTTCTTGTGTCCACCTGTACCTCTCAGCCCAAGGGTTTTCTTTGGCTTCAAAAGAGTGCCCAGCCAGTATGGGCCTAAAGTGCAGAAAACCAATACCTCCATGGCCACTTTCAGCTGATAACAGTCAGCAGTAGTTAGCTGGTGGAAATCTGCTCAGGCTCCTGGCTTCTTGGCTAGGACCACTCTATGACTCTTCCCCTTGGTTTTATAAATCCTTGGAGGGTGGAGCCCAGTCGGCCACCCTGTCACCTGCTCACTGGGATGCTCCTTCCTACCCCCTTACCGTGTCCTCGCTGTCTCCTTTGTGCTTGCTTTGTCACCCTCCTGTCAAGAAACACTTGCACTGGAATGCCAGCCTCCAGCTGGATTTCAGAGAGAATTCGCAAGAAGCCCATCGTAAGCTGCAGCTAAGGAGCTAGGCTTGCACACAGTGCAGGATTCATTATAGTGACCCTTCTAGAGCAGGCGGGTTTAAAGCCTCACTGACGAGAGCCCACTTATAACACAGCGGAGACTCAGAAGGAGGAATCTGGGTAGCTGGCTCTCAGAAATCCCTCAGAATGAAAGTCTTCATAGGTCCAAACGCCAACAAGATTACCCATTCCTGCCTTATCCACCACTTGAACACACGCCGGTGCACGGTCCTCCGAAGGGCAGTAAAGTGACACTGAATAATTGAATTCTGAACAAGCCGGACTAATGCAAATATCTGACAAATTGATTTAATTGCATTCACATACAATAAGGCTTAGCTCTAAAAGGTCAGCTAGAAAATGGGAAAGGACCTCTGGGAACTTCCAGAGAGAGGCTGAGTTTAATACGCATTCATCACATTTTATCATCTAATTAGTCCACACAATGCCAAACTGATAGACGGAGGCTTAAAGCAGTGTATTGATTGATTATCTACTTGGCATCTATCATATCACCTTAAGGCTGTCCCTGTCACGGGCAGGCAGAAGTTATTTAGTGGCTCAGCAGAAATGGTTGTGCATTTGGAGAAATTGTTTTTCTATGAGGGATTTGAGGCTCCAAAAACATTTTACCCAGGCATAGAGGCATCCTCTGAGGGCTCCTATCGAACAGTGTGCTACAGAGGCAGACCCCACAAGCCAACTTTCTCTTGCCTCCTCCCTTCTGCGGAAGGGGTATTTATAAATGCTGCATGGTACAATGTGATCTGTTAAGCTGTAAAACAATTCAAGCAATTCGCTAGTGCCAGCTTTGCATGGAAGTACCAGGGCAGAGAGAATGGTTTGGAGAAGTTAATAAGGAAGCCAAATAGATCCGGCAAATCTATCCCATTGGAAATGAAAATGTTGGTTTCAATCTAACAGTTTACACGGTAGGTTTGGTCTCAGTTAAAATGCCGCCTCTGCCTCGCTCTCTTCGAGGATGCTGAAATAGAGAAGGGCTTCAGTATTGGGGCTGTGCCCAAGCAAGCTGTGGTCAAAATGCTATGATAATTATTTTCTTCCCTTTATCCTTTGGAACCTTCTTTCATTCTTATCTCTCTGGCTTCCGCTTCCTCCTCAGTAACATTGAAATGGCCCAGTGAGGTGAATTTAAAATGAGCCCATGTAGGCAAAAATCCCCTTGAATTAAATTTCCATAGAAATCTGAGTTATCGTTTCTATAGGGGTATCTATAGCTCCTAAATATGATAGAGTGTATGAGAGATTTTCTTTAAGCTGATCCTCTCTCCCACCTCTTTCTCTTTCTGTTGATAGCCAGACATCTTTAATGTTTTCTCTATTGGCCAGCCATACTCAGAAATGTTCTATTCAGAGACCATCTCAATATGCTCTCCTTCCATCGAGCTTCTGAAACTACTCTCATTAGGGTTATCAGTGACTTCCACGTTATTTAATGCAATGCCAGCCTTTGAGACCTTATCACACTCGAATTCTCACTGGGCCGTACTAATTAGCTCCTGTTTTTGGAACTCTGTTTGTCTTTTAACTATTACCTTGTTTATTTCCTTCTCACTTCTACAGTAACTGCTTTTCATTAACTTTTATAGGATCATCTCTTGCTTTTCATTCTGAATTAGTCAGCTTTCTGGTATTGAGACAAAATAGAAGATAAAGTGCCTGAAAGAAGGATAGGTTTATTTTGGCGCAGGATCTCAGGGGTTTTAGTTCATGGTTCGAGTGCTCTGAGTTTCCTGGGTAAGTGGTGAGGCAGAACATTGCAGAGGGGAGGATAAAAAATGAAGTAGTGTAGACCTGATCACTGTGGCAGCTAGGAAGGAGAGAGAGAGAGAGAGAGAGAGAGAGAGAGAGAGAGAGAGAGAGAGAGACTGAGAGGGGAAAAAACTGAAGGGGAAAAGGGAGGGGAGAGGGTGGGGAGAGGATATGGCTTTAAGTCTGTATTCCCAATACCTACTTATTATAACCTGGTCCCACCTCGTCACCATCCTCAATAGCACACTTACTTAGGAATCCACCAATGGCGTAGTGCATCGGTGAAATGAGAGCTCTCACGATCCAATTACACACTGAAGGCTCCATCTTTTAACATGACTGCATCAGGGACCACACCTGAATTAAATTAAGCTTTTGGGAGACATTTCAGATCAGTATTCCTCTTTTGGGGTTCCTGTCTCTGTCTAAGCTCATTTTTCTTCCGCACATGCTCCTTCAGTCCAGTCTTATCACTTGAATTGTCAGTGAGCTTCTGG